>NW_027096722.1:0-160000 GCF_019320115.1 Miscanthus floridulus | reverse complement strand
ATACCATCGAGCAGAAATTTCGTCTGCTAAGGGTCACAGAGCACCTGAAAGCTGAATATGCTTCTCATCAGCTGCAAGGACCAGTAGGAATCTGGTGGACACACTTCCTGTCGTCTCTACCTGCTGATGCGAGAGTGACCTGGGATCAGTTCAAGCTGGCTTTTAGGGGACACCATATTCCCCCGGGGCCTGATGCGCATGAAAGCAGCCGAATTTATGAGGCTCACTCAGGGAACAAAGTCACTCACAGAATATATGCACGCATTCAACAACTTGTCAAGATATGCTCCAAGTTTCGTGGATACTGAAGAGAAAAAGATTGAGAGTTTCAAGCGAGGTCTGGGTACCAAATTAATGAAGACTATGGCAAATTCTAGATGTGCCACGTATAATGAGTTTATTAGTGATGCCTTGACCCAAGAAAACCACTAACAACCTGCATGCAGTTGCTAAGGGTCGCAAGAGGGCATATGAGGCCGGTGCATCCGGATCTTTCCAGTCAAAAGCGCCTATCGCAGCTAGGCCACCATTCCGTCCACCTGCATCCAAGTTCAGGCCTCCACCACCGAAAGCTCAGAATAACAGGCCACAGAAACCGTTTCGTAAGGCGTTCACTATTGCCTTACCAAAAGGAAATGGCAATCAGGACTAGCTCCACCAGGATTCAGAAGTAATCAACCTTGTTTCAACTGCAACCAACTGGGTCATTGGTCCAAGGAGTGCCCCCACCCCAAGAGGAATAGCAACTCAAATCAGAACAATCAGAGGCAGGTGAATGCCAGGGCACGTCAGGGACAAGTGCATTATACCGCTGTGGAGGAAGTGCCCGCCGGAGAAGTTGTCACGGCTGGTATGTTTCTCGTCAACAAGCATCCCATAGTTGTTTTATTTGACTCGGGAGCTTCTCATTCATTTATGAGTCAAGCATTTGCATCTAGACATGATCAAGAAATTATAGAAGTAAGTAAAGGGGGTTTTAACATAAGTTCAGCAGGGGGTACTGTTACTACCAAAAAGATAGTCAAAAACGTACTCATCTTGATACAAGGGAGAGAGTACACAACAGATTTGATAATATTGCCGGGGTTGTCGATAAGTGTAATCTTAGGCATGAATTGGATGAAGGATCATGGTGTTCTTATTGACACTAGCACCCGTACTATTATGTTGAGAGAACCCACGGGAGGGAATGCTTTTCTAGTTCCACTCTCCCGCGATTTCAAACCCCAACATTTAGCCTGTGCTATCCAAACCACCACCATATGTGATATTCCAGTGGTTTGCGAGTTTCTGGATGTATTTCCAGAGGAATTACCAGGTCTACCACCGGATAGGGACGTGGAATTTAAGATTGAATTAGTGCCAGGTACCGCACCCATATCCAGAAGGCCCTATAGAATGCCACCCAATGAGTTAGCAGAACTTAAAGTTCAATTGCAAGATCTATTGGACAAAGGTCTTATCCAACCTAGCTCATCTCCGTGGGGATGCCCAGCATTGTTTGTGAAAAAGAAGGATAAGTCACTGAGAATGTGTGTAGATTACAGACCACTCAATGCTGTGACCATCAAGAACAAATATCCATTGCCCCGCATTGACATCTTGTTCGATCAACTAGCGAAGGCAAAGGTATTCTCCAAAATTGACTTGAGATCAGGGTACCATCAAATAAAGATCAGACCGGAGGATATACCTAAAACCGCTTTTTCTACTAGGTACGGCTTATACGAGTATTTGGTTATGTCTTTCGGACTAACAAATGCCCCAGCCTATTTTATGTACCTAATGAACTCGGTATTCATGCCCGAACTGGATAAGTTTGTGGTCGTGTTTATCGATGACATATTGATTTATTCCGAAAATGAGTCAGATCATGAAGAACATCTGAGGATTGTCCTATCCAGATTGAGGGAGCATAAGCTATATGCCAAGTTTAGCAAATGTGAATTTTGGATGAGCAAAGTACCTTTCTTAGGTCACATTTTATCGAGAGATGGAATCTCAGTAGACCCATCAAAAGTACAAGAGGTCATGGAGTGGAAAGCCCCAACTTCGGTTCATGAAGTTCAGAGTTTTCTAGGGTTAGCAGGATACTATCGTCGGTTTATTCCAGATTTCTCAAAAATAGCTAAGCCTATGACCAGACTACTTCAGAAGGATGAGAAATACAAATGGACACCAGAATGTGAAACCGCTTTTCACACCCTTAGAACTTTGTTGACCACAGCACCTGTGCTAGCACAACCAGACATTGAAAAGCCTTTTGATGTATTTTGTGATGCATCAGGAATAGGTTTGGGATGTGTGCTTATGCAAGAAGGGAGAGTAATTGCATATGCCTCTCGGCAATTGAGGAAACATGAAGTCAACTATCCTACACATGATTTGGAACTGGCAGCCGTTGTCCATGCATTAAAGATATGGAGACATTACTTGTTGGGCAATGTATGTCATATCTATACTGACCACAAAAGCCTCAAGTATATCTTTACCCAGCCAGAACTGAACATGAGACAACGTAGATGGTTGGAATTGATTAAGGACTATAATTTGGAAGTGCATTACCATCCGGGCAAAGCAAATGTAGTAGCTGATGCACTTAGTCGGAAGTCCCATTGTAACACTATGGAAGCACTATTGGAAGATGGATTCAACTTGCTACATCCTGCTGTACTCCACAATATCACAATCAGTTGTTCGCTTGAGGGCAGAATCATAGAGCTACAGCAGACAGATGTAGGAATAAGTCACATTAAGAGAAAAATGCTAGAGCAAGAAACCAAACATTTTAGATTGGACGAAAGAGGTGTATTATGGTTTGAGGACCGACTAGTGGTGCCAAAAGACCGTGAGCTAAGGAATCAAATCTTAGAAGAAGCTCACTCGTCCAAATTGTCCATCCACCCGGGTAGTAGTAAAATGTATCAAGATCTAAGAACTCGTTTTTGGTGGACTAAGATGAAGAAAGAGATCGTAGCCTATATTGCTAGGTGTGATAACTGCAGTAGAGTAAAAGCCGTCCACATGAAAACTACTGGATTACTTCAGCCATTGCCTATTCCAGGATGGAAATGGGAGGAAATCAGCATGGACTTTATCACAGGCCTTCCAACAACTGCCACAAGGTCATGACTCAATCTGGGTCATTGTTGATCGTCTTACCAAGTCAGCACACTTTATACCCTGTGAACACGAGGTATATAGTTGGGAAATACGCTGAGATATATGTATCCCAGATCATGAAATTGCATGGAGTACCCAAGGACCATAATCTCGGATAGAGGACCGCAGTTCATAGCTCGTTTCTGGGAACACTTACACCAAGCTTTGGGAACCAAGCTAATCAGGAGTTTCAGCTTATCATCCACAAACTTCAGGACAGACAGAGCGAGTGAACCAAATCCTAGAAGATTTACTTAGGGCTTGTGTTATATCTTCAAAAGGTTCATGGGAGAAATGGTTACCTTTAGCTGAATTCTCCTATAACAACAGTTATCAAGCGAGTATCAAAATGGCTCCATTTGAAGCCTTGTATGGCAGAAAGTGTAGAACTCCATTGAATTGGATTGAGCCCGGTGAAAGGAGATATTTTGGTATTGATTTTGTCAATGAAGTAGAAGAACAAGTACGTATCATCCAACAACACATGAAGGCAGCTCAATCAAGACAGAAGAGTTATGCCAATAGAAGAAGAAGACCACTAACTTTTGAAGTAGGTGACTATGTGTACTTAAGAGTATCACCCATGAAAGGTGTGAAGAGATTTGGGATGAAAAAAGAAGCTTTCACCGAGATATGTAGGGCCATACAAAATTTTGGAACGAAAAGGAAATGTTGCATATAAGCTACAACTACCACCAGAGATGAGTGCAATCTTTGATGTGTTCCATGTTTCTCAGCTAAAGAAATGTCTTCGAGTACCGGAAGAAGCTATTGCACCCACCAACGTGCAACTTCAATCGGATTTGACTTATGAAGAAAAGCCAATTCGAGTATTAGAAGTGATGGAGAGAGTAACAAGGAGTAAGATCATTAAGTTTTATAAGGTGGCATGGAACAATCATAGTGAACAAGATGCTACATGGGAAAGAGAAGATTATCTGCAAGAAGTTTATCCCGCCTTTTTCTAAGAATGGTAGGCCTTGCAAATCTCGGGACGAGATTTTTATAAGGGGGAGGGGCTGTAACACCTCGGGTGTTAGCCTTGCATAACTTGACTTGCATAACATGAGCATGAGCATCAAGCAATCATAAATCATCATTTACAATTGAAACATTTGATCGAAACATATGAAACATTACTTGTTATCTCGTGTTTCTTAGAACATATGCATATGATCATGTACAAATGAATGCAAGTGGGTAGTGCTAGTCACTAAAACACCTTAGCTACACTTAGGTTAACAAAAGGAACCTTGTTCATGAAGGCCACATTTCATGATCAAGCACTTAAGTGATATTTCATGTGTTGACCTGAATAGCTATATGAGTGACTACTACATGAAATGCTTAAATGACCTTGCAAATTGTTTTAACATGCTTAGGATATCATTAGGAACAACTTTGGTATTTAGTGCTAGGGCTAGTTTGGTCATTTAGCCATGGTTTGAATGTGTATCATGATTTCAAAGTGACATGTTTGACTAAAGTTGAACTAGGTGTTAGGGACCTTGCATGGAGGAGTTCACTAAAGCAAAGTTGTAGTATTTGACATAAGGAACAACTTTTATTTTTGGGTCATGGACTGATTTAGCTTCTAACATGCTTGAATGGGTCCCACAAAAACCAGCAAAACCAAGATTTCATTACTTAACGAATTTTTTCTAAGTCCTTTTTACAATGGCAGTTGATAGGCTCAACTTTGGACTGATTTTTCTCCCTATCTATTGCGAATTAGAAGAAGGTTTCTTAAGAGATATTGTAGATGGTACATAGAGGTACAAGTTTGTTAATTACGGTTTTCGATTGCGTAGCACGGTTTAAGTGAACGAACGCCGTCAAAACTGGCTGTCAGGCGTCCATCGCGGTGTCTGAATCGGCTGATCGGCTGTCTTCGGTGGCCGACCGTTGCCAGGACAGAGCCGCCGCGTGGAGCCAGCGGCTGGCCGCGCATCGCCGGCGTCCTGCCCTGCGCGGCAGAGCGAGGCCCAGGCCGCCTTTATCACCCGCAGCGCTCGCCCGCTCCCACCCCGAGTCCCATTTTTCATTTTCGCGGCCTCCATCGCTCACCCACAGCCGCCATCGTAGCCCAGGAGCGCCGTCGACGCCATTGCTGGCGCCAGCTCTCCCTCGTCGCCCCTCTGTCACCACAGTAGCCACGTAGTGCCCCCTCAGTCCTACCGTGCCTGTATTGCCAGCCGTAGAAGCACGGTAAGCTCCCGTGCCACGTGCGGTCCTCGCCGGTGCTCCGCCGCCGCGACCGTCGTCATAGCCGCACCGACTCCGACCTCCATTCGCTGAGTTAGTTGGTAAAATGGCTTCGTCGTAGCTCGTTTATACTTGGCCGGACCTCCTTTCGAGCCTTCACGGCCAACTCTGGCACCTTGCCGTCGTTCTGCCCGCCGTGCCATCGTAGCCGCCTGCCATGGTCGCCGGTGATGAGCTTCGGTGCTCCTTCTAGCCGTGTGAAGGCCACCATCGGGTGCGGGTGGATGAGTAGACCATGTAGGCGTAGTCGATACCACCGGCAAGTTCACCGGCGACGAGCTAGGGCCGTGCCGCATCGAACGGCACCGCCTCCCCTGTTTCCAGTCGCTGACAAGCGGGCCCGGCTGACCGGTGGGCCCCGGTTGCCAGTGACTGGTATTAGAAAGCTAGTTCATTCTTTTCAGATTTAAGCCCTAATTTCATGTGTTTTGTTATTTTTGTATCTTTAGTTTGGTAGCTCCTAAAATTGTGAAATAAATATCGTTGTGTTCCTTAGGAAGTGTAGTATTTAGGAAAAATATGTTCTTGGCTTCAACAGTAGAAATTTCTGGAGATTTAAATAAGGATTTGAAATGTGCTTTTGAATGCATTCAAATTTGTTTATTTTATATCTAGAGTTCCTGTGCTCCAAAAATTATGAAATTTTTGTGGTAGGCTATTCTTGTCATACATGAGCTTGGATAAAAATTTTAGGACCAGTGCATGTGTAGATCTATAGTTATAGATTTTTCTTTTATAAATAGTTAATCCTTGCATGAATTTTTATAAATTAATTATGAGTCCAAAATTAATGAAATTTATTGGAGGTGATACTAGTACCATATGGATGTTAAGAAAAATAAGAAATCTGTTGCTTGACACTTTTCAATAGGATTTTCCATTTATGCTATTTCAAGCCTTGCTTCCTTATCATTTTTGTATAGAATGTTCTACTTAGTAAAATAACATGAAATTTTTATAGTAGTCCTTTGATAGCATTAGTAAGGCTCTGTAAATTTTTGAGAATTTATTAAGCACATCTGATATATATTTATTATTTAACCTAGATATCTAAATAAAATAATAAAGGCAATTTAATAAATAGTTTGGGCTTCACCATTATATCATCTTAACTGTAATTGGTATGCTTACACTGTTGGTAGGTTCTAGTTTGTCAAATTTGGAATGATTACATAAAGTAGAAGTATTCTTACTTTATATTGCATGTTAAATCATTTCCGGACTGATTCTAGAATGTGATGAGTTACATGTTGAAACTAATGTAGACTGTAAAAATGGTTAATAACAAAGTTGTAGAGAATTTGATAAGCTTTCCAGAAAGTCTAGGATCACTATTTTTGGATCTATAGAACTCCAGTTATGAGTGAAACGAGTAGCTACTGTTTGTGGCATAATCGATGCATTGTAGAAGTAGTTAAGTAATAATCAAGAAGAGATATGCACCTACTCAAACAACGTGATGCACTTGTTAACATATATGCATTCGTAATACTTATACCATACTCATGCATCTAGGATCGGAGGAAGAGATCACGTTGCTGGAATTCGAAGAAGCAGAGGAAGGGAACCCGCAGGAGAATCCGCAAGCCCCAGCTCCCGAAGGCATGGAGCAGAACCCTGAAGAGCTTCCGGAGTGCCCTGACCACCGCCCTACTTCCTTTCTGCGAGGCAAGCCCCGGAGCATTATAAGTCTCCCATTAATTTACAAATGTTTACTTACGTATTTATGATTGATGCATTAGGTATAAGAGTTGAATGAAACCACTTGATGCATGTACATTCCTTGTCCAGATATTAACCCTTTAACCGGTATAGGTCCAGGATCGAATATATGCTTAGCCATGCTTAGACCGGTAGAAGTCGGGTGGTGTCCTGTCACCTGTGAGAGATAGGTGGATACCGGAGCACGGTTGGCTATATCTGCTATCGTGGAACAGAACCATGTGGTAAAAATAAATTGAGACCGGACGGGAAGTCGATAGAGAAGCAACAAGACATGGAGGTCTTGGGTGTGGATTTATCCCCGTCTGTGTCGATTATGGACCGTACCGTTGTTGGCGCTTCTGACAAGATTGAACGCATGCCTCTCACTTAGCTGGCCGGATAACTCGTTCTGACCGTGAAGCTGAGTAATTCAACTCAGGCCAGGAACCGTTCTGTTGTGCGCTCCTTCCGGGGAACGATCAGACTGAGCCCAAGGGTAGGCTTGGCCTGAGCATCCTGGCATCTGGTGTTCCAGATTGTGCGGCGTGGTACGGACCCACGAAATGTGTACCTGAGTTGTACCAAAGGTGACCTAAGACTATCGTGGCTGATAGATCTAGGTTTGTGTTAGGAATAAATTCCCAGCTGGTTGAAATCGATTCAAATCGCCGTCTCTCCCGGATAGTGAGAAACTTGGCTAGTCCCAACATCATAGTAACTATATTATGAAACATGATGGTTCAAATGAATATGGAATTACAATACCTGCTATGGTTACTATTGTATGATTCTAAATAATATACCACATGTTTGGCACAGGATAGTTACTAATCTAGAAATGGATAGTTACAATTAACTTGATAAAAGAATCACAACTGTACAACGGTTAATTGCCTTTTTCGCAAAATGTTGTCAAGTTACGTCCACTTATACAGCCTTGCATAATCCTTGGAGTCATTTTATTTCTGGTTCATGATGGGTAAGTCTAGCTGAGTACCTTCTCGTACTCAGGGTTTATTTTCCCATTGTTGCAGATGGCACTGTGTATCATGGTTATTGCAAGAGTTGCTTCTATCCCGCTGTGGATGAGGAGTAAGCCTTGGGCAGGCTTCTTTAGTAATTCCTATCTTTGCTTTTGTGGACCGTGATCTGGCTTGGCACTGTATCAAACTATGTTGGAAACTTTATCTTCGAACTTATTTGCTTCCGCTTTGTTTACCAAACTCAGTTTGTAATAACTTTTTATTCATACTCTGATGATGAAAAGTATCTGCGAACCGTATGTAATATGTGGCATGTATGTTGAATCCTGTACGATCTTGGTTGTTGTAAATCGTTTATCGAGACCCGTCGTGGTACTTGACGGACTACCAGGTTTATATGGGTTCAAGTATGACAGTGCGACCACTTGCGGATTGCCATTATACTTGTATTCTTATAAATTGGTCGGTTTTGCGACATAGGACTAGAGTATTATGTTGAGCTGACAGCCTAAACTGATCTAATCATGTGTCTCTATCATCATCTTATTTTGTTCACATGCACACCTCCGTACAATCTACCATCATGGGCATACCCCTTGGTGGACTGCCGATGATATTCTATCGGCATGTGTTCTCTAAGATTTTATCAAGAATGCTTCTCCACAAATTGCTAGAGACATGCAAGAACGAACCTCCCGAAGTTATGTCAAGAAACTACGTGATTTTCTTACTAGGACCCATATAAAAATATTAAAGAAGAATGGGGTCTTGAATAGTAAGGTCATGGCCAGTGGTGATAAGATCATTAAAATGATCCTATGACGCGTCAAGAGATTCTTTTTCTTTAAAAGATAGAACCTCTGAATGAGGCTAACTACTCTAGAGATGGAAAGAAATACAAGCAAAAGCTAGAGCATAAAGCTTTCTAATCTCCTTGCATACTCCATATGATTTGATTGTACCAATGTTTGGCTCTTTCCTGTCAAAGAGAACAGAAAAAGCTTCTATCGTGAGGTTTCATCTGACATGCCAACAATGTGCAAGCATGCGCAGATCTGCTTAGACTCACGTAGGTGGAAGTATGGATTTTCATCATCTTCTCCCAAAAAGGATTGTTCCCAGACCATGTTAATTAAACATGGGCGCAGCTCATAGCCTAGTGTTAGGATAGGCTTTGAAGATTTTGGTGGCTCTTGGTGTGCGCTCATAGGTGCAGCATATTGATGGATAGGTGTGGTTTCCATTATAAAAGGATAAAAAATATATGGTTAAGCTAGGTTCGAAGTCAACACTACAACCGTTTCCCAAGCAACGGCGCTGAAAAGCTTGTTGTATACTTTAGACGCACAGAGATTAATCCACAAGCATACGGCTACCGCTGTAGCTTTCACCAAAAGTATTCCTGAATATCAAACTTAGAGAAATGTGTGTGAGTATAACTAAGTCTCACTTCACCAGGGGTAGCAACAAGGCTAAGGATAAACAGGAGCGTAGAGAGGATTACTAAGATTGTCTATTTCCAACTTGGGTAAGCTATGTATTCTAGTATTCACCTGGGGACATTACTAAGGATAGCACAAACAGAGTATGCTATTCCGTAGTAACTGGGTCCTACTTGGTTTACAGACGAGAGATGGACTACAAAGGACTCAACGAGGCTATCACCCCCGCGATCTACCACCGATCTGAAATGCAGGGTGCATCCACAAGTAACCGAGTCTAAGCACCACACTTACACTACGATTACTACTTTAACCCAAGAGCTAAAGGATTAAAGTACACAAAAGCGTTGCGATCCTAATGAACAATATAAATACAAAACTTGCTTAAATCAGAAATTGATTACTAGAGATGTCCCAGAAGCAAGCTCAAGTAGACTTGAATCTGCTAAGGTTCAAGCCATAGAGTGAGCACCGATAGGCCGACACTTCCTCTAAACTCTTCCTTCACTCACTATTTTCTATCTATAAAGGGTAGATCATAATATTGAGGACTATTCTTCTCTTGATTGCTGGCTCACCCCCTTTTGGAGGAGGTAGGGGGTCCTTTTATAAGTGTCACCAGGTAGCCTATGGGCCCATGAATCCATGGCAATGCTTCATCTCGACCCTCAAATCGAACTGACCTTGATCCACTACACAGATTGAACCTTAGAGGCGGTGCGGAACCGACGTACGAAGGAGAGGCCGCCAAGTGGGCCCCATAGGTCAGCCAGCCTACAGGTGGGGCCGCCCAGCCCCACCCTCTAACGTCTCGGGCTAGATCGTGGTGATTTGTCTTCTATGGTGGATTGGGGGTCCTCTAAGTCGGTTCATTGCGGATGATCATGATTTGCTCTGATGAATAGGTCCACTTTGCCTATTTTCTGTTTAAATCTTCCTATAGTCATGAAATCACTAAAACTTGTGGAACTCATTAGTTTAAAACACTAATCATATATGTAGGGTTTATTGATGGTTTATGATTGACATTAACAACCATCAACAATGGGTGGTTACTCAGACTCACTTTCCCAATGACTGGTCCTTAGTTGCTCCATGAGCTACGTCACTTGAGATCCCACACTCACAGTGACCTTACCCCTCGCGTGAGTAGAGATTAACAAATTGATCATCATGATTATATTTCAAGTTAGGGTTGGTCCCTAGTCGTATTTAAATAACTATAAATCAAGTTAATACCCTCTCAAGTTTTAAGTTATTAATTATCCCAGTGAAGCTACTACACTCGCGAGAGTGAGTTCCCTTCTCACACTTAACTTTTAAATGCAACTAAGCAGATGAGCAATTAAAGCTCCCATCCTGTAGGTTAAGTGAAGGCTCTAATTATTTAGTGAGTAGTTCTAAATTAATGATGAAGCAATATTAAGTTGTTAATCATATCCAAATGAAATGCATAACTCATAATGAAACAAGTAATAAGTATCCAAAATAGGGTTCATAGTAGTGGAGTGCCTGCCTGTTGGATGAGCAAGATCCCAATAACTTGGAATATCATTTAGCGTCTCTCCGATATCACGTACCTATATGTATGCACATGTATGAGATACTTATGATTGTGCATGAAAGACATTATATGAAATAGAGAATAGAGGGAGATAGCTTAAGACAAGAGTGAGGTTCGATGTGTGGCTCAACTCCTATGTCAGTGCAAAGGTGCAATAAATAAATATGATGCTTGATGAGTACAATGAACAAGAATAAATGGCATGACATAATATGCATTGATGTTATTTGATTAGACCTTAATCATATATGCTAGGTGTAGGAGGCATAGGGTACATGTGTTGTCGAACTAGGTTGACAGACCCTCTATCGAAGGTGCAGGACACTCCGTGACCTGTGGAATGTTCCGAAGAACATTCGCTGGTCCAGGGACTTAGACATTTTCGGTGTTTAGTCCTCATCGGACGGTCCATGATAATCGACGGACACTCTGGTAAGAACTAGGAGTTCTCAGGCTCTCTAAAGTTTCATGCTTATAATTCAGCGGACCCTCTATGAGATGTCACAGACTCTGCGATGGAAGCTAGGTGCTCTTGGGTTTTCACGGCATATATTCTATAAATCAGTGGACACTCCGCGGTAGGTCGCGGACACTCCGCAAAATTAAGTAGTGCTCCACTTAAGCATTCTAGTCAGTCTGCAGGGGTGGCGGACACTCCGCTGCCTGGCAGATAGTGCACTGTTCATTCATCTTCGAGATGCAAATCTTGGTCTAGGGGTTTGCATGTGTAATCTATCTCTAGGGTAGGTTTCTAAGGTGTTATGGAACATATCTAGCTAGTTAAACAAACCTACATTGCATCTATTCAACATCTAGGTCATTTGCGAAGTTGTCTATGTGAGTGGCAAAGTGAAGCATGAATTTGTGTATTGGACTCAACCTAAGATTACCAAGGGCTGCTAGGATGTTTCTAAGATGCTTAGGGGTCCATCTAACCAAGGGTTGTTGCTCAAAGTGCAAAGAGTAAAAGATTCCTAATATTGGGCTACCATGTGAGGCACAAAAGACATGCTTAATTGCAATAATGTAATGAGATGATACACACAAATGTGTCTCCTAGATAGTACATGCCCAAAGGAAGCAAACAAAACAAGTTTCATAATTTTTTGGAGACCTAACGAATAAGTTATGCATTTTATAAATTAAAAATGCATTATTTTAAGTCAAATTTAAAATATACTTTTTGGTGAAAATTTTATGTTTAGATGATAGAGAATATTCTAAGTAACACAACAAAACTTGTTTCACAATTTTTGGAGTTCAAACAATTTTTTTATGAATTTTACAAGTTTGGGTTGTGCTGCTGTGCGGTTTATCGGACTCTCCGCCAAATGTGGCGGAATCTCCACCAACTCAAGGCTGCTCTCGGGTTTCGCTATAATTCATTGGATTCTTCGCCAAAATGACGAACAACAGTAGTGCAAAAATGTCGGAGATAATTTCTGGGGCATCTGGACTCTGAATCAAGTGCGATTTGTTCCTATAACTTTCTCGGGATGTGAGAAACCTAATCCAAGTGTTAGATTCACCATGCATGGGTTGTGGGGAGCTTGCCCTCATCCATGGTGGAATTCACCATTGGAGGACCATGGAGCTCGGTGGGAATGGAGATTGGGAGGGGGACGGTGGGGAAGAAGGCTTGGGGCTTGCTCACCATGCCTTGGGGGACCTCCACTTGTAGTAGCTCGCACAGGGGAAGCTCAGGGAAGGAGATAAACGTCGGGCACCATGGGAGCTCGAGGTTAAAGATGAAGCTTGGGGTGGCCTTCTCCTCCATCTCTGGTGAAGTTGACGGCATGGATGAGATGCAACAGCTCACCGACGTCATCCTCCGGCAGGGGCTGAGCGTCCTCCTCCTCTTCTTCCTCTCCTTCTCCTCTCTTCTCCCTTCCTCTCCTCTCTTTCTCTCCTTCTCCTCTCTTCTCTGGTGGCCAACATGAATGAGTTAATGGCACTATGTGAAAAATAGTTTGTAGCAACGGGCCTTTTTTAGGGGCGACTGGTATTGGTGTAGCCCCTACAGTGACATGCTCAGGCTCTAGCACAGCAGCCGCCCCTACAAATGGCACAGTAGGGGCGGCTAGTAATATGAGTGAAATGACGTTGATGCCTAAGAGGGGGGGGGGTGAATTAGGCAACTTAAAATTCTAACTCCAAACTATGGCCTCTTTTTCTACCTCTAGCAAAACCTATGCAAAAGATAATCTATCTAGATGTGCAACTACGGTTTTGCTAGTGTGTTGCTATCTCTACCGCAAATGATGATAATATGATCAATGTAAATGCGGAAGCTTAAAGAGCAAGGTAGAGATATGCAAACTCCCGTTGATGACTCCGGTATTTTTACCGAGGTATCGAGAAGCGCGCAAGCTTCCCCCTAGTCCTCGTTGGAGCCCCTCGTAAGGAATCCCTCGCAAGGGCCAAGCTCCTGGTCGGGTAACTCCGTGGATAGCCTCGGGCCTTCCCCACGCGCAAGTGGGTCTCCGATGTGCCTTCTGGCAAGCCTCTCCCGGATGCTTCCTGCCGTCTTCACTATCAAGCTTCCGGCCGAAATGCCACGGGCCTTGTTCCCTTCGGTACACGGTGGCGGCCGCACCACAAACGCGATTGGTGCAATCTCGCAAGACTTCAAGCCCCTCCGATGTACAACACTTGTGCTCGCAAGCACGGGGTGGCAAGAGGTATGCAAACCTCACTAAACACTAGGCAAACACCTAGAGCAAGCACATGAGCGGTGGTCTAATCAACCTAAGCACTTCGCAAAGCACTTATGCTAATCACCTAATAACACACTAAGCACTATGCATGTGGAGATCACTAAAATGGTGCATCAACACCCTTGGTATGTTTCATCAGCTCCACACACTTCAAATGGCCGGTTGGGGGTTGTATTTATAAGCCCCACTGAGAAAGTAGCCGTTGGGGTCGAACTCCCACAATTCTGCTACTGACCGGACGCTGAGATCGTCCTGACCGGACGCGTCCGGTCGTCCCGACCGTTGCAGCCACGAACTACCGATCGGACGCTGCCAGTGTCTGGTCGCCTGCCACCGGACGTGTCCGGTCGTAGTTTCGTGCGCCTGGAACCTCTCTGTACTCGATCGGACGCTGTGTTTCTGCGTCCGGTCGGTTGCCGCTAGCGTCCGGTCCTCACATCCGGTCGCCTGTCTGCCGAGCCACCGGTCCAGCGTCCGGTCGCGCTTTCAGCGTCCGGTCCAGCGTCCGCTCGCCTCTACGAGCTCATTTCTTTGCGATCTTGCGTACGGCTTGGTTCCTATCTTTGTGCTTGGACTTTGCTTGATATCTTGGGTCTTCACTTGTGCTTCTAATGTCTTGCTTGAGGTGTTGATCATCGGATCATCACGTCGCCTTCGTCCAAGTCACGTCTTGCACCCTATTGGACTACAGAACAGACACTTGCAAATTCATTAGTCCAATTTGGTTGTGTTGGTCATCAAACACCAAAATCCAAAGTAAATGGGCCAAGGGTCCATTTTCCTTACAATCTCCCCCTTTTTGGTGATTGATGCCAACACGACCAAAGCAAGTAAATAATAAAAATTTTAAATTTAACAACTACCTACTTGCTAGGATGCAATGCAAAGGGCAAGTTTATGATGCTAAGAGATACTACAAGAAAGACTATGATACCAATTGAAGACCTAGCTTGCCCTTGCAAATGTCCCCATGTGGCATTATGGATTAAAGTTTTGCTTCTTATAAATTCTCCCCATTACTTAAACTAATCCATAATCCACTATCCTCCCTTTCTTGGACCATTACCATTTGTAAACATTAACTTAATGCTTGCCTTTGGTCCTCCAAATTCTCCCCCTTTGGCATCAAACACCAAAAAGGAAGACATTAGTAGCACAAGGGAGGGTCAAATTTCATGATCCTTTGTGTATAGAGTGAAATGGATCACAAAATTTGACTCTCGCATTATATAGACTAAGCTCCCCCTAAATATATGCATACATATGGTAGAAAGCAAAGCATATGCATAATTAGCAATTTGTTGCACAAGAGAGTTTAATCTATATAAAGCATGGAGAAAGCATATAAAAATGAAATGAAATCAACATGATGATGCCAATTGAAGAATGATGCTTAACTCCAGGGACTCCAATTTCCTTACAATGAGACTACTACACATGTGATAGGTTTGAAAGATTGATACCATTTGTAAAAGTGTTAGTCTCAAAGCATCCAAGTTGTAGAATTACTCCCCTTAAATATGTGCACACAAAAGTAGAATACTTTGGAGAAATCATGCACATTGAATTTGGAAAAAAAATACCACTTGAAAGATGACATCTCATGAATGTGAGAATCATTTTTAAAATGGATATTCGGAAGAGATTATCTACAATTTGGATATTGGCACATATTAGATGAACAATAGTAAAACAAGCTATGTGCCGTGTTCTTAAACAATTGTGAACCATGTAGGTTTGCTCCAAGGGTTAAGAATGAAACTGAGCACGCCTACCATATGATATACCTAGTGTATGCATGACAAAAGATATAAGAATTCAAATGCAAACATAGGCATGAAGAGTAACTGGATGCTAAAAGATACCAATTGAAGTAAATTGAATCTAGTTACCTGTCATGGGAAGGGGAATTTGGGTCCATAGTATTCACTAACCCACTTGGCAATAACTTTGTCCAACATGATGCACCCCATGAAATGCACCCATACTTTGCCAAGTCTCCAAATTCCCCAAAGACCGATGGACTTCTCACTTCCCTTTCGGGATCCAAACCTTCTTGGTGTTCTTCATGTTTGAAATGATCTCCTTTGGCACCCAAAAGCGTTTGACCCCATTGTTAGCTTGCTTGTTCACCTTGATGGCCACCACCTTGTCATTTTTCTTCTTCTTCAAGAGATAAGGTGTGGAGGACTTCTTGTCCACCTTGTTGGTGTAGGTGTTGGAGAGCTTGCTTGTTTGCTTTTTCTCCTTCTTCTTTGCTCCTCCCCCATTCTTCACCTTGCACTCATAGGACTTGTGACCTTCCTTATGGCACACGTAACAAACCACGGTTTGTCCTTCATTAAGCTTCTTCACTCCCTTGACGGTGTTATCTTGATGAAGTTGGGTTTGCTTCGCCTTGCCTTTCACTTGAGTCAAGTCCTTGGTGAGGCGAGCTACTTCTTGCTTGAGTTGCTCATTCTCCTTTGCAACCTCTTGTGTGCATGTATCTACAATAACTTTCTCAACACAAACTTGGTTGCACAAAGGTGAGTCTAAACATAAATCATTGCAAGAAGTAGAGGCATCCTTTTTAATGATAGAACTTTTCTTTTTAGATGCCTTGGTGGGGGTATTTTTGACGGCCTCAAGATTAGCAACTTTATTTGTTAGCTCATCACAATGTTTGCACATGATTTCCATTTTAGCAAGCAAACTTTGATAATCATTTTGTGAGCTAGCTAATTTTTCTTTTAATTTTTCATTTTTCTTTTCAAGATGCTTATTATTAATTGTGCATGCACTTGTTGTTGCACTAGCCTCAAGTTGCTCAGTTTTAGTAGATAGTTCAACATTGAGATTTGCAAAGTTTTCATATTGTTCAAACAAATTCTTGTATGCTTCTTGTGAACTACCTAGCTCTTCTTTTAAAGTTTTGAGCTTCTTTTGTTGACTAGTGCAAACTTTAGCATATTTAAGATTTTATTGCACAATTGTATTGTAAGAAGGCAAATCATCATCACTATCACTCTCACTAGAGGATGAGCTTTCGTTACCTCATGCCATAAGGCACACACGAGAAGAGCTTGATGATGAGTGCTTGCGGCCTCGCCTCTTGTGATGGTCTTCTTCACTTGAAGAATCATCCATTGATTTTATTGATGTGAGGGCTTTGTTCTTGCACGCCTTCTTCTTTGTCTTGGGTGTGGGCTTGTTTGGACAAACTTCCACAAAGTGCCCCACCTCGCCACATCCATAGCATCCTCTCTTTCTTTGCTCGTTTCTTTGATTGGTGAAAATAAGGTCTTGGATTTGGATGGGCACACCCTTGACATTGAGCTTTTGGATCATCTTCTCCACCTTGTTGATAAGTTTGATTGATTCTTCATCAAGGTCGGAGGTGGAGGAGGAAGATTGATCATCACTTGATTCTTCTTCTTCATCATCATCATCTTCATCTTCACTTGAGGAACTTGAGCTTGAGCTTGTCTCAACTTTCTTGCCCTTCATCTTCTTTTTTTCGCTACATGCGAGAGCTTTGCCTTTGCTTGATGAAGATGCTTCTTCTTGACCCATCTTACGTGACATTTCAAATGCCACTAGTTTGCCAATGACAATGCCTGGGGTCATGTTGCTCAAGTTCTCCATGTTGTGAAGAATGGTGATGATGCTTGCATATTTCTTTTGGGGTAGCATGGAGATGATCTTCCTCATGATGTCCGCATCATCTAGCTTTAATAATCCTATAGAATGGAGCTCATTGATAATTAGATTCAATCGAGAATACATGTCACGAACAAGCTCATCATCATTCATAGCAAAGGAATCATAATTTTGCTTAGCTAGACAATGTTTTTGCTCATGGACATTACTTGTGCCGTCATGGAGCTCTTGGAGTTTTACCCAAATTTCATGAGCGGTATTTAAAGTAAACACTTGGTTAAAAACATCCATGCTAAAAGATTCAAATAAGCAATTCTTAGCTCTAGCATTAAAATGCATTTCTTTTTCGTCACTCTTTGTGGGCTTTTCGGGATTCTTAATGGGTTTCATCCCGTCATGAGTGACTCTCCATACACCTAAATCAACTGCCTCAAGATGGCAAGCCATTCTAGCTTTATAGTATGGGAAGTTAGTGCCGTCAAAGTGCGGAGGCCTAGCAGTATCCATCCCAACCACTCTAAAATAGCGTCAGCTCAACGACGGTTAAGCCAAAGGTCCAAAATGAGCCAACCTACTCTGATACCAATTGAAATGACCGTGACGCCTAAGAGGGGGGGTGAATTAGGCAACTTAAAATTCTAACTCCAAACTATGGCCTCTTTTTCTACCTCTAGCAAAACCTATGCAAAAGATAATCTATCTAGATGTGCAACTACGGTTTTGCTAGTGTGTTGCTATCTCTACCGCAAATGATGATAATATGATCAATGTAAATGCGGAAGCTTAAAGAGCAAGGTAGAGATATGCAAACTCCCGTCGATGACTCTGGTATTTTTACCGAGGTATCGAGAAGCGCGTAAGCTTCCCCCTAGTCCTCGTTAGAGCCCCTCGTAAGGAATCCCTTGCAAGGGCCAAGCTCCCGGTCGGGTAACTCCGTGGATAGCCTCGGGCCTTCCCCACGCGCAAGTGGGTCTCCGATGTGCCTTCCGGCAAGCCTCTCCCGGATGCTTCCCGCCGTCTTCACTATCAAGCTTCCGGCCGAAACGCCGTGGGCCTTGTTCCCTTCGGTACACGGTGGTGGCTGCACCACAAACGCGGTTGGTGCGATCTCGCAAGGCTTCAAGCCCCTCCGATGTACAACACTTGTGCTCGCAAGCACGGGGTGGCAAGAGGTATGCAAACCTCACTAAACACTAGGCAAACACCTAGAGCAAGCGCATGAGCGGTGGTCTAATCAACCTAAGCACTTCGCAAAGCACTTATGCTAATCACCTAATAACACACTAAGCACTATGCATGTGGAGATCACTAAAATGGTGCATCAACACCCTTGGTATGTTTCATCAGCTCCACACACTTTAAATGGCCGGTTGGGGGTTGTATTTATAAGCCCCACTGAGAAAGTAGCCGTTGGGGTCGAACTCCCACAATTCTGCTACTGACCGGACGCTGAGATCGTCCTGACCAGATGCGTCCGGTCGTCCCGACCGTTGCAGCCACGAACTACCGATCGGACGCTGCCAGCGTCCGATCGCCTGCCACCGGACGCGTCCGGTCGTAGTTTCGCGCGCCTGGAACCTCTCTGTACTCGATCGGACGCTGTGTTTCTACGTCCGGTCGGTTGCCGCTAGCGTCCGGTCCTCGCGTCCGGTCGCCTGTCTGCCGAGCCACCGGTCCAGCGTCCGGTCGCGCTTTCAGCGTCCGGTCCAGCGTCCGGTCGCCTCTGTGAGCTCGTTTCTTCGCGATCTTGCGTACGGCTTGGTTCCTATCTTCGTGCTTGGACTTTGCTTGATATCTTGGGTCTTCACTTGTGCTTCTAATGTATTGCTTGAGGTGTTGATCATCGGATCATCACGTCGCCTTCGTCCAAGTCACGTCTTGCACCCTATTGGACTACAAAACAGACACTTGCAAATTCATTAGTCCAATTTGGTTGTGTTGGTCATCAAACACCAAAATCCAAAGTAAATGGACCAAGGGTCCATTTTCCTTACAATGAGCCACCCCTACAAATACGTCGATTTGTAGGGCGGCTGGTATGTAGATGCGGCTATTACCAGGCGCCCCTTCTGTGTCCATTTGTAGGGGCGGCTGAATCACTAGCCACCCCTATAAATGCCTGCTGTATATATAGCAGCCACCTTCTTGCACCACGGGTCACTCTCTTCAACCCGAGCAAAAAAGGTTGGGAGGCCTTAGGCTCCTCCCAAAAATTGCTCTACTAAGGGGGGCAAGTTTTGATCTCAAATACTTTGGTGGAGAAGTTATACAAGGTAAGAAAATGCTATTCCAAGCCTTTATTTGAAGTTTTAATGGTTGGTTAGTGATCATAATTAGAGTTTTGTTTTTCTCTCTCTTCTATGGTGCTTGAGCTTTATATGAAGCAAATTAGACTCTAGTTTTAAAGCTATTAGTGTAAATTAGTTCGATAAATGAGATTGCACCATTTATTAGTTGATCTTGCTTGATTTTAGTTGAGATTACACCCTAGTTTCATGTATGTTTCATGTACATGTAGATTTAGATCTAGATCTAGGGTTTGTTTTTTTTTAATTTTAATTTTGTAAATTTATGTTTCATGAAATTGGAATAGGGTTTGCATGAAATGTAGTGGGTAAAATATTAATTGTTGCAAATTGTTGTCTTTGAAATTATTTATTTTAATTAATAAATATATATATTTATTATTTATTGATAAATAGGCCATTAATTAATTACCCTCTACCATGGTGTGTGTTTGATATGCTTCATGTAATTTTATTTTATATTTATATTTATATATATCTAAAGTATATAGAATTATTATCTAGTAATTAATTATTAATTTGATTTCCTTTACATATATATCTGAATTAGTAGTCCTTTAATGTATTTTCTTTGATTGTTGTGTTTTAAAAGATGGAGTACAGGAAGTCTTGGATGTATGTTTCATTAAGGTTCAAGGCAGGTTTTCGTGAAGAGGTGGACAAATTTATTGAAGCCGCAGCGAAGCATGCAACGACGTTGATAGAGAATAAGGATACAATTATTTGTCCCTATAAAGATTGCAAGAACCTTATGGCATGGACATATGTGAGTATCATTAGAGAACATTTGATGGTGCGAGGATTTATTAAGGACTACACTATGTGGATTCATCATGGTGAAACAACGGTTGTTGATAATGACGACGATGATGAAGAAGACGATGTCGAAACCCTAAAATACCTGTCCTAATACTCAAAAGAGCTTGATGTACAAATGGATCCTGAGTTTGACAATGAACAAGGTGGTGATGCTGGTGGTTGGGATGGTAACGACGAAGGTGGTGCCAATAATGATGAGGGAGCACGTGTTGGTGATGAAGATGATTTTGATGATTTGGAGAAAATGATTCAGGTCCTTAGACCAGAGATTTTACTAAAGAGCCCGAAAGGTCTAGAAAACTTGGAAATTGTGACAAAAGCATCGAAGGAGACTGTGTATGGTGTTGAAATGGGTTGTCCGACACATTGGACATTGCTACGTTTTGTGCTTGAGCTACTCATCCTGAAGGCTAAGTATGGCTAGTCAGACTGTAGTTTCAATGATCTATTGCATCTCCTGTCATGGGTGCTATCACAACCAAACTTAGTTCCCACCAACACATACTAAGCAAAGAAGGTCATAAGTCCATTAACAATGGGGGTTGAAAAAATCCATGCATGCCCCAACCACTGTATCCTTTTTCATGGTGAAACATTCAAGTCACTAGATAAATGTCTCTGGTGTGGGGCCAGTCAGTACAAGAACAATGACCTTTACGGTGGGGACGAAGCCTCCACGGGGGAAAAGTGGAATAAGAAGGGTACGAAAAAGGTGGTACAAGAATCTCAGCCCCAGAGGACACTCCATTAGGCAATGATGCAAAGCAAAGAAAAATTCATGCCTTGGTAATATGGTACCTGCTAGTGACCGACCACTTGAGACGATCTTCCTAAACTCTAAAGAAGCCGCACGCATGACATGGTGGGATGATGAGCGCAAGGTGGATGATGATAAGATTGCACACTCGACTAATTGTAGTCAGTGGCAAAGGATCGATGAGAAGCACAAAGAATTCAGCGATGACCCAAGGAATGTACGGTTTGGCTTGAGCACCGATGGAATGAATCCCTTCAATGAGAGGATGAGCGACCACAGTACTTGGCCAGTGATCTTGACCATGTACAACATCCCAACGTGGTTGTGTCAGAAGAGAAAGTACCTTCTCCTCACTATTCTTATTTCTGGCCCTAAACAACCAGTCATTGATATAGATGTGTTCCTTGAGCCTTTGATGCAAGAAATGGAGAGGCTATGGAGGCATGGGGAGCCGATGTACAATGCGTTCCAAAAGGAGGTCTTCATATGTAGAGCAATAATATTTGTTACTACCAATGATTACCCCATGTTGTTTGCTTTGTCTGGATAGATCAAAGGGAAGATGAGATTCTTAGTTTGCTTGGATGGTACTACATGGTGTTCCTAGATGCATCCAAGAAGATAGTTTACCAGATGAACTGGCGCTTCTTAAAGACAAGTCACAAGTACCGCAACAAATTGTTCTTTAGATTTTATGACAACACCCCAGAGATTGAACCCTCTCTGGAGAGACATCATAACAGAGAACACGTGTATAGAATGGTGAAAAATATACGCGTTGTCTATGGAAAGAAGAATCCAGATGGGACGAATAGAGATAGAAGCACACCTCCTGTCGAGGGCTTACCTTTCAAGAAACAATCGATCTTCTTTTAGTATCTACCTTATTGGCCAGACTTGGAGGTCCCCATGCCATTGATACTATGCACGTGCAGAAGAATATCTTTGAGAGTCTCATTTCTACCTTGATGGACACAAGCAAGTCAAAGGATGGTCTGAAATCATGGAAAGATACAGTGCAGCTAAATGTGATGCCACAGCTTCACCCGGTACCTGAGGCTAATGGAAAATACACTATGCCCGTGGTGTGCTTCAACCTAACACCAGAAGAGAAGAGAGTTATATGCACTTTCCTGAGGGGGGTTAAAGTCTCGACTGGGTTTTCAGCGAATGTAAAGAAGCTAGTGTCGATGAAGGACTTGTCAATAGCACACTGCAAGGCTCACGATTGTCATGTGATGCTGACAGTGTTTCTACCTATTGCAATCAGGGCTATAAAGCCAGAGTTCTTGAAAATGGCCATCACCCGTATGTGCTACTTCTTTTCAAAGATCTCACAGAAGACGATTGGTAAGAAAGAGCTGAGTGACCTACATGAATTTGTGGTGGAGACACAAAACCAACTAGAGATGTGTTTACCTCCTACTTTTTTATATAATGCCACATCTCATGATTCACATGGTTCATCAGATACAGACGTTGGGCCCTTGCTACTTGCATGAAATGTGGTCCTATGAGTGGTTCATGTCGGTTCTAAGCTGATACGTGCATAATCGAGCATACCCAGAGGGCTCCATGATAGAGGGTTATAGTACTGAAGAAGTCATCGAGTGCTGTCAAGAGTACCTAAAAGTATAGAAAGGGATTGGTAAACCTGATTCTTGTCACAAGGGTCGGCTGGCTGGGAAGGGCACCAGTGGTAGAAAAATGTTCATCGACCATGATTACAAAGAAGTGAGTCGAGCACATTATAGTGTCTTGCAAAGTACACTACTGATGCAACCGTACATTGATGAACACTTGGCTATCATTATGGCAGAGAGAAATAGTCGTTCAGATGATTGGGTCATGAAACAGCACAAGCAACGACTAACTACATGGTTGAAGGACCAAAATATACCGCCTGGAGAAACCATAGACTCTATTACCATCAGTAGGTTGGCGGAGGGGCCATCAAGACAAGTGACATCTTGGAAAGCTTATGACATCAATGGGTACACGTACTATACCCACGCAAAGGATAGTAAATATGTGAACCAAAACAGCGGCGTTCGAATATAAGCTCTCGATGGAGTGGGGCGAAAGATCCAATACTTTGGCATCATTGAAGAGATATGGGAACTTGACTATGGAAGGGATATAACGGTGGCCCTGTTTCGATACCACTGGATCAAACAACACCAACTAAACGAGATCGGATTGAGAGTCTTGAACCTCGAGAATCTAGGCTACCAAGATGACCCTTGGGTGCTTGATTCATGTGTCGCATAAGTTTTCTATATGCCAGACCCACAAAGTAACCTCCCCTTGAAGAAGAAGACAAAGCACATGGTTGCCTCTGGGAAACAACATATTATTGGAGTTGATGGCGTGGACGATGTTGAAGATTACAATAACTATGATGAGATACCGCTATTCATAGACTTTCCTAAGAAGATCAGTGTTGTGGAAAAAAACTTGCCTAAAGACATATTGCCATGGGAACGAAAAGGTGTCAAGAGAAAAGTCATTACAACAGGCTAGCTAGTTGTTGAACGTGGAGTGTTTGTGTAAGTGTGTGTGTTTGTAAGACTTCATTTATGCATGTGTGTGAGACTATATTTATGTATGTGTGTGACTATATATTTATGTATGTGTGTGAGACTACCCTTTGCAACATCCAGATGAACATATTGCAATATCCACTCTATTACTACTAAAACAGCTGTAACATGCAGACACTTGAAACAGGCACTTATTACTACTGCAACATGTTCGAACTACTATTGAAACACTTAAAACAAGCACTTAACACTTTATAAAATTAAGAAATGACCAAAATAAAAGTTGGAGATCTTGATGAGTTATACAACTTTTATATTCATCACCTTTACCGCTGAAATCACTTAGTGGTTGAAAATCAGGTTTGAAGTTGTCATTTTTTGAAATTCAAAATTTAAATTGTCTAAAATTAGTGAGAAAGATAGATGGCCAGACTAAAATGATAGAGCATGTTTTTAGAAAATTTTAGGAAAAAAACCCATCACATTTGGAGTTAGTATGAGGGAGAAAAACTAGTTACAAGTTTCCGCCACAGATTATAAAGAGAAATCACACGTGTTCATCATTGATCATCATGAACAGTTGTGATTTTTCTTTTTAATCTCTAGGTAAAATTTGTAACTAGTATTTCTCCCTCATACTAACTCCAAATGTGATGATTTTTTTCCTAAAATTTTCTAAAATCATGCCCTATCAAGTTACTGTGTTGATTTGGTCATTCTTTTCGTTTGACAAAGTTTGTACAATTCAAATTTTCAAATTTAAAAAAATAACAAGTTTTAACAAGATTTTGAAACACCAAATGATTTCAGCTAAAAAAGTGATGAATACCAAAGATGTATAACTCATCAAGATTTATAACTTTTATTTTGGTTTTTTCTTCATCTAACAAAGTGATAGTAAACATTATTCACAAATCAACATGTCTCTCATATACTTCATCAAACTATGAGTGAAATATGAATTTATGAATAATGTTTATTAATACTTTGTCAAATGAAGAAGTGACCAAAATAAAAGTTGTAGATAGTGATGAGTTCAACAACTTTTATGTTCAAGACTTTTGTAGTTGAAATAATTTAAGGTTTCAAAATCTTGTTTGACGTTGCCATTTATTGAATGTAAAATTTGAACTATTCAAATTTTGTCAAATGAAAAGATGATCAAAATAAAAGTTGTAGATAGTGATGTATTCAACAACTTTTATGTTCATGACTTTCTTATTTGAAATCTTTTAAGTTTTCAAAATCTTATTTGAATTTGACATTTATTAAAATTCAAAATTTAAACTATTCAAATTTAGTCAAATGAAAAGATGACCAAAATATAAGTTGTACATCTTGATGAGTTCTACAACTTTGATGTTTATAAAATCTTCATTTGAGGTCATTTAGTGGAGATGAAATTATTTTAGTTGTTTTAAATTTTAAATTTTCAATTTTTAAAATATTCTTTTTGTAAAGAACAAAATATAGAATTATATATTTTCTATATCAAAAAATGTATATATAGATACATTTATATATATAGAATAATCAGAAAACAAATATATACAGTTATATATAAAGAAAAATGAATATATAGAACAAGTAATAAAAATAAATTGAAAAATATTTGTAGGGGCGGCTCACTCACCAGCCGGCCCTACAAATAGTCCCCAGTATAAATATAGGGCGCGCTTGGAGGCTAAAATTTGGCTAAGTCTTGGCGCTCTTCTTCCTTGCGGATGGCGTCAGGCTGCCCCCGTTGCCGTCGCCACCGTCTCCGTGTCGTAGCGCCGCTTCCTCTGACCTCCGCCGACCCATGCGCGCCCGGCCGTGTGCTCTGGCAGTCGTCCCCACTCTTCCTCTTCGTCCTCCATGCCTTGGAGCTCCGCTGAGTCCTGCTGCTAACCCTAGCGCCGCCACTGATCCTGGAGGCGAGAAGCTCCGCCGTCGCCTCCGCTGGGGCTCGTCCGCCTTTCTTGGCTCTGTCCACCGTTGGGACCCACTGCAGAATCCTAGCCGTGGGTGAGGACATCCGCCGCCATACGCTGTCTTCCCCCGAGCGCCGCAGCTGGGTGACCGCCGTTGTAGACCTACGGTAGGCGCCCAGGTCTAGCCTCATTGGTTCCTTCGCCAGGTCTTCCTCGGGGCGGGGACGAGCACCCACTAGGTATGCGTATCCCTTCTCTTCCCTTCCTGTTGTGCGAAAGCGAGCACGCAAACCCTAACTTAACCTATATGGGTATTTGTATATTCGAATCTGATCTAATTGCAAGTGTATTTATGTATTATTATGCGTACCAGCTGTGATTTTTTTGGCGAAAATTATGGACCGTACATTTGTACATTTGGACACCCTTGTACTTTACTGGGTCCGCCCCTAACCCTGAACTCATCATCTTCATGTGTTACAATTTATTAAGTTTGTTAGGATTTGTTGGAAAGGGCATCCTTGGAGTTTCAGTAAGAAATGGAGATGGTAAAGCAGTTTCCTCTTCATGAAATGAAATGCTCCCATGTTGTCTTATGTCTTGCATCAATCTTTTTCATGGTTTGTTTTGGTATCATAGGAGGTTAGGTCATGCTGTTAATGCCATAGCAATGGAATTCTTAAATAGAACTGCACAATATTATTGGGATATGATTGGATTTGCCGGTTACCACTTTTTTGAGAAAAAAAAAGTAGTTCTGAAGTTGCTTTGCAAGCTCTAGTAGTCTAGTTTGAAGCTCTGTTTGATCACATCATAGAGGATACTTTATGCCATTTTGACTCATGTACTCCTCCAGTCACAAATAAGTGATATTTTTGGGCTGTGTGCAAAGAACCAATCTAAACTTGGACAACAGATCATTCATAATATATCACAAGAATCAGAAGTCAAAGTTGTGTATTCAGGACAGTGCCGATGTCTATAACATCACTTAGTTTTGACATAAGGGAATAATACTATGACGAATATCATAGGTTGTATTCATGAACAATAACAAAGCCTTTGAAAACCAGCAAATATTTCTTCAGTAATTTCTAGGCCTGTACAGATTTTATGTGGTACATTAGACTTCCCTTCTTAATATTCGGTATATTTAGGTTGTAGTACAAACCTGATTTTCTTCTTTAGCCAAGCATGGCAGGATGTTGTACATATTAAAACAAGAATTTATTTATGATAAGTTTTTGCACATGTTGGATTTGTTTGTTACCAAAATATTCTTAGAATTGAGTTTTCAGATGATTCAATGTTTGCAGTAGTGTTAATCTATTGTAGTCCAGCAGTTGTTATATTCTCTTGGCGTGATTGGCTTGACTAGATCTACATTCAGCCAGTACTCACTGGTCCCACCAGTTATTAGGCTGGGTATTCAGTAATTGTTGACTGACTTGATTGGGTCCCAAAGCCAGGAGGGGAATCTTTTGGATGAACACAAACAACTTTATCAACCTTTGCATGTACGTTTTAGATGACACGATTGGGATTTTCCAATGGAAAATAGAACATGAAGCCTGTGCGAACATTCATGGTACAATCACATGGGGTACAAGGCACAAAAAATTGGGATGGAAAGACTTAATTTTGTGCTCTTGTTAGCTATTCGTTGGCATGATTGATTAGACTAGATTTTCATACAATCAGTGCTGACTGGTCGAAAGAGTTTGGTAGGATATTTTGGCATTGTTGACTGACCTGATTGGATCCTATGAGGGAAGTCTTTTAGATGAACAATGTTTGCCTAATATACTCTAACAAACAAGAACAACTAAATGGAAGCATGGTAGTCAACCCTTGCTTGTGAAATTGCCAAGCTATTTCTTCTAAGATTTAGATTGGAATTTCTCAATTGTAACCATATGAATGAACTTTTAATGTAGCAATGCAGTTTGTAGATTGGGATGTTCACAATGATATTCAGGAGTGTATGAAGCATAAGAAACCAAATCAATAGGAATTGTTAGCTCATTTGCTGTGTTGTTCTGCTTTCTCGAACAAAGGCAATACTATTAGTGTTGCTACCAAGGTTCTCTGATTCAAGAGACTAGAAGGAACCTGCATTGACATGCTATAGAGTAAGATGAAGGATAAGGGAGTCTAAAAATACTGAAAGATTGGAGATGAGACATGTAGCGAGGGACCAAGCTTATAGCGCGAAAAATAATAATCAAACTTCCATCCCAAATATCGAAAATAAAGGATATGCTCCATGTAAGGTGACTTGCATCTTACAAATCTATATTTTTTTACCTGCTAGCTTGACTTGGACCAAAGGCTTAATTTTGTGTTCTTGCCTGCTCTTGCTTGGCATGATTGAATCGACTACGCCTGCATGCAACTAGTATTGACTGGTCCACACAATGTTAGGTTGGAGATTTTTGGAATTGTTGACTGACCTGATTGCGTCCCAAGAGGGGAATCTTATGGATGAACAAGAACTAGATGGAAGCATGGTAACCAACAGTTGCATGTGAAACAACCAAATTATTCTTGTAGGATAAATTAAATTAGGTGGTTGGGATTTCTCAATCAGAAGGTGCATGTATGCTATAGCATCTCTTAAGTAGTCGTGGTAAAGTTACATGGTGGGGAAAGTGAGAGTATAAGGAACATGGAACCAAACTGGTTTTCTTAGTTCCTTTGCAGAAGATGAAGAATGGGGAATCTTAAAATACTCAGACATGGGAGAGGTCAAGAGAGAAAAATAAGATACAACAAGCTTATCTTATACTTGTATGTCACATATATTTCCACTATTCCATACTAAATCGATTGAAAAAAGAAAAAAAAAAGAACTGTCTTCTCTTGGGTTTGAGATATGTTTCCTGTTTCTAGAACTTTTCGATTGGATGTGCTTAGTTCGGTTTCTTTAGGTAACTGGGATATGAAGGATTTAGCATTCCAAAGGCTTTTTGGCAAGGTGGTGAAAGGATATGTAGAAACCAAGTTCTGTTTCTAGATCAACTATTTGATTGTTTGGGTTTTACTTCATAGGATGAAACAGTTGGGGCATCTTGATTTGATTGCCCATTCCATTATTCTTCTTCTAGTTAATGCCAAACTAGCTGAAGTTAAGTGTTGATTGGAAACACATATAGGTTCTTAGGAGTATTTTCTAGTGTATATGATGATGATTATTCAGCAAAGTTTGCTCAAGTATAAGCAAATCCCCATTTCACCCCTATTTTTATTAAGACACATATGGTCTGCATTTTGTTTTTATGTCTGCATCTAAATAAATTAAGTAAACAGCTTGCACCTGCAGTTTCTAGATTCTCAATACTCTACTATTCTTCTCTCTATGTTTGTTAACAGCGAGCATATATATGTTCGTTAAGTAGCTGTTGCTTGGTGGATCTACAGGGGTCTTCCAACCATGTGGCTACTGTTTTTTGGCTATTTTTGCCATCAACTGCTGCTCTATGTTTGCTAAGCAAGCTGTTGCTTTTTTTTGCCAAATCTCCCCTCTCCTCTCCTCTCCTTTATTTTGTCGATGATGAAATTGTCCAAGTCTATACATTATATGGAATATGAGCTGATGATCAGAAACTTGTGAGGAACTTGGCATCATTACCAGCCGCCCCTACATTACCTTCTCCTCTCTTCTCTGTTATGATGCATTGATGCTCCAAGTTCATGATCAAATGATGATTGACATGTTTCTGAGGCCTCTACTACTGCTACTACTCATTTTTTTCATATATTGTTGTTTTATATGACTACTTTGGTTTATAGACCTTTTTGATTTTTTATACCTGTCTCGCGTACCTAAAGCACACTTTCTTGCATCTATTAGAACAAAGCGTGAAATAATGTCGCGGACACCAGACAGTGCAGCTCGATGCCTCGAGCATGATGAGCAGCCAACCTATGAGGAGCAAGCACTAGAGGACCAGCTTACTCAGGAGCAGTTCGATAACTGAGTTAGAAAAGGATCTAGAAGTGATGCTTACTCAGGAGCAGTGTGATGAGGAGGAATGGGGAGCAGAAGGAAGAGCGGGAGAGGCTGCTGAAGGGAAAGAAGAAGAGGATGATGATGATGAGGACTCAGAAGAGGGATATGTAAGTCCCGAGGATCCTTTCCCACTGTGAAGCCAGAAGGAGGCCAACGGAGGAAGATTTGTACAAGGATTTTGACCCGAATGAGGAGGTAGGGATACAACCTTAGCTTGTAAATTTTGCTAAAGATTTGGCTGTGTTACCTCTGCTAACACTTTGACCTAGTCGTATATACAGGTCCCTCCTGAAACTCGAAAAAGACTGACGTCGACGTCCGTGACATCTCGCCGGACAAGATGGAGTAGAGGAAAGGAGAGCAGAGGCAACCGCCATAGAGATGGACATTGAGGTCCTCTGCTCCACAACCTCAAGACTGCAAACCATGATCACGACTACCAAGCCAAAGAGGCAAACAAGAGGATAGAAAAGTAAACCGATATCCAGATAAGGCATGCTATGTGATAACGGAGGTCGGGCTAGCAGGGGAGATCCTTGAGCCAAAGGAATTCAGAGGACAATTTCCATAATGCGATCGAGGCCCTAGTAATAGATAAATTGAACCCAGCAATCTCTAACTAGAAATAGGTACCAGAGAAGAAAAAGGATGAACTATGGGATAAGCAGCTGAAGCTCAATTTTAGATTTCCAGAGGGTAAGCAAGAACTAGGTAAAAAAATGCTTTCAAGATCATGGGAGAGTCATTCCTGACGTTGGAGGTCGGAGTTCAACAAGAAGTATATCTAGAAGGGGTTAACTCCCTTCAACGAGTTCAACAACATAACTCCTAGTCAATGGGAGGAGCTCATGGCTCAGAAGACTTCACCGAAGGCATTGGAGCTCAGTGCCCGTAACACCGAGCTAGGCGAAGAGAAACAAACACCACCATCATCTAGGCCCTGGTGGCTACTATGCCAAGGAAGAGTAGTTTAGAAAGATGGACGAAGAGGCCTGCAACTTCTAGGAATATTGATGTGAAGAATTTGAAGGTACGCTCAAGGAATTAGATATACATGAGGAGTACAGAATCATCCGATGGTAATCTTAAGTTTGATAAGCCAGAGATCCAAGAGGCTGTATCAAGGATACTGACATATACTGAAGACAAGGAGAAGGGCTCATTCAATCCTTCCTAGAGAGATGGATGAGCTTAGCCTTGGCTTGGGAAACAACGACCACATAGGCCAGTACTAGGGGGCTAGGGAAAAGGACTGACCTAGAAGCATAGATTCGAAGAGGATAGGCACATGTACAAGAAACATGGCAGAGATCGGGAGGCTAATCTTGAGCTCCAAGCGAAGGCTCTAGTGGTGAAGGTGCTAGGAGTTGCAAGGACTATCTATCGGAGCCATGGACATTAATGGCGCCGCTAGGAGAACTGACATTAGTTGGTAGCCCTCCGGAAGTTCCTAGCAGCCAAGGTTCCACTATAGCCACAACCCCGTCGATCACATACGGGAACCAACTAGTTGCACCTTGGTGTTTCTCAGCGGCCGACAGAACATTGTGATGGAGGTAGCAATGGGTGTGGCATATCCTCCCGGTGGCTTACACCATAATAATAAGATACAGTTGGACTACACTAGGGTCGAGGTGCATACCGTGAAGTCCGAGTTCATGCAGTAGAGGATAGACTATGCAACTCCTGAGGGGCTGGTGTTACTCGGAGACATAATGGGGCAGTTCATCCTCTGGCACAAACGGGACATTATATTGATTGCTTCTTCGCCGCCTCCCCCTCTCTCAAATTTGGAGCAAGTTGTTGAGGATAGGGAGATATTTTCACCATCTCGTGACCACCACATTCCTAAGATGCCACATCCTTCCCCGCCTCCTAGCGAGCATGTGCTTGATAAGCCACAACCTTCTCCAGCTCGTACCGAGCAAGTGCATGATGAGATGCCACAGTCTTCTCAACAAGCGTAGCCGATACATGAACAACGAGTGCCTCCTGAAGAAGGTGATGCACAAGAAAATGAGGACGTTCCTGAATGGGAACTTCAAAAGAAGCATCCAATCACCATAAGGCCAATTTATGTTTCGATGAAAGACGTCTCGTCGGTGTACAAGTGGTATGCCCATGACCAGTTCAAGCCTGAGAACCAAGTTAAAAAAGTCCCAACACAGGCTTCTGAGGAGGCCATCACTAGCAAAGCCCATCAAACAGCAAAGAAGTATCCAAATGTTGATGCCATCAAATGGTCAAAGGATTGCCCGAAAACATATAAAAGAGGCAAGCCCTTCCTATCAAACTGGGACATCCAGCGCCTACCACTTGGAATGAGAAGGTTCCATGATTGGTACTTGCGTGTTCTCCTAACGAGCATAGACCTCGTACAAGCATGCTTCCCCGCTGGCACATTTGGAAGCCCTGCCAGGAAAATTATCTTTGACTTCAATGACATGCAGACATGCTTTCACCTCCGAGCAATAGAAATAAATCTAATTCACACATGGTGCCTATAAGTCCTTGCCCTCCCAATATGATATGAATGTAATCTTTTGATTTTGTTGTAACTAACCAACATCGTGATTTGTAGAATGCAAGTGCACATTGTAAAACAAATGCCAAGTGTGAAAGCCAGGTATATAGACCCTCAAGCTATAGCACAAACAAATTTTAATTACCCTAGACAGTGAAAACTGGATGCCAAAGAGCTCGCTGCTAGAAAGACCCTTTGGGAGAAAGAGGACATTCGAGCGAAGAAACTAAGGCAAGAGTCCCTGAAGGTTTCGGCATACATTGCCCTGGCTTTTAAAAATCTCCAACATCACTCTACTATATGGCTACCATACAACTTTGAGTAAGTTCAACTCTATACTTAAAGCTTTGTTTGATATATTTTATTCGATGCAAAAGAGCTTATCTAGTTCTATGATTAAATTCATACAACAACCACTGGATTTGTATAGGCGTCGATGTCGGGAGGAGCATGGCATGGGTCTTTGATTCAATAGATAGGGACCCGGTGACATACAAAGACTTCATATCAATTCTCAAGACATATATATATCAACAATCCTCATTAGCTTATATGTTTGTATACATACTTGTAAAGTTCACTTTTGGATACTAACAGGTTGCATTTGCTAAAACAATTTGAATAGGGCATTCAGGTTCTATGTCAATGAACATCATGGAAGGCATGATCCAATAAGAAAGGAAAGGCTGGCTATAAAAATACTATATGCGGTAAGTGTAACTTACTTTAGTACTCTATTACATGGCTGTCAAAAGCATTACTTAACATTTCTATATGCAAAACACACAGTGCCCCAAGTAGAAGCCTAGGAGTGTACATTGTAGATACTATGTATATTCTATGATGAGTAACACCGGTGCTTACAGGAGACACCCCTTAAGGGTAAGTTTAAACCTGTTCACCCGTAGTATAAAAACTTCGCACATGATATCAAATACTAAACCGAAACGTGTTCTCTTGTAGTGGAAGGAAGAGAAAAAAATGAAAAGAGACCCATACAAGGATGACCAACTCTTAGAGCTCGCCGGCGACCTTTGCACTTCATATTGGACCAGATTGTACACATCAAAGGCACCTACCATGACCGAGATTTTGTCTTAGGTAGAAATCCTCAGTACCAATACCTCCATGAGACTGAAAGGCTAGCTCTCGGCCGTTGATAACAATGTGTATGGAATTTAACATTGGTCTTACCTTGTGGGACGGTTTGGACCTATGGAACGAATTAGACTTGTGAATTATGTCTATTTAATGATGGATTATATATATTCTTATGAATTGGACTTGTAATGGTAGTTTATATAATGCTCTTGTGCTTGTGTTTGTGTGTTCTAGTCGAATTTGAACTGTAAATTTGAATTTTTTTTGACGGAAAAATGTACTATAGGGGTTGTTCTAGATTGAACCGCCCCTACAAACAGGTATTATAGGGGCGGCTGATACTACAGCCGCCCCTACAAATCAATTTTGTAGGGGCTGCTGGTGTTACCAGCCGCCCCTACAAATCGATTTTGTCCTACAAATCAATTTGTAGGGACGGCTGATAACACCAGTCGCCTCTATAAATCGATTTATAAGGACGGTTGTTCTATAAATGCATGATTTGTAGAGACGGTATGGTAGGGGTGGCTGGCCGAGCAGCCTCTACAAAGCCTCACCAGTCGCCCCTAGAAACCATTCCTGTAGTAGTGTGGGGAGAGGGAGAGGGGGGCTGCTGGTAGGTTTGTGTGTGAGAGAGGTACTTACATGTGGGGCCATGTGTGGTGTGTGTGTGCAACAACACAACAAATGCATCGGATAGGTGTCGGCCAAATTTTATGGACAGTCTGGCATCTGTGGCGGACGCTCCGCCAGTGCCTAGTCTGATAAGCTGTGTGACTGTACAACAGTTTTGATGGACGCGCCGCCAGGATTGATGGAAGCTCCGCCAAAATGTGCAGTGTTCAGTTTTGTTTAGTTTCTTTCATAAGTTGGTTTCTAATTTGAATTTAAAATACACATGATGCTCAGCAAATTTTTGAAATAACATGCAATATTTTTTATTATAGGAATTTTTATGTGCATTTTATGCTCAAGATGCTTGTGAAAAATTATAATGATTTTAGAGTCGTTAGATTGCAGCTGTATAAATCTACACATGTTTACTTGCCCTTCCGCGCGATGGCACGCGGATTCCACTAGTTTCATTGGAAGGAGAAGCGCTACAGTAATGCATCAATCATCAATCGTTTCATAATCCTATAAGTCTTGTAAAGCTAATCGACGCTGCTTCAGATGTGTGTGCTACAAGGGCTCTGGTACGTTCAACTGCTGGAGGAACAGGACAGAGGAGGCGTAGTCCTGGAAGCCATACGAGAGGGCGAGAGGCGAACCCCATGGTTGATGAGGCTCATGGTGCGATCGTTAGACCTGACTGTGATGCGACCCTGACTGCCCAAGCAGTATGTGATGCTTCTGGTGATCTTGGTCGGCACGGAAGAGAGTGGAGAGGTGCGCCTATAGGAGAGATGCAACCTGCGCCTACGCGAGATGGGAGTGGAGTTGCAAGAGGGCCACACCGAGCAGTGACGTCACACAGCGGGAGACGAGCAGGCCGCCAGGGCTAGGGATGAGAGTTTGTGAGCTCGGGGGGGGGGGGCGCGGGTTCTAAAGACCAACTCCTATGAAATTTGGGTGGCGCCCTGGGTTGCAGCCCAGGGCATAAATCCGCCTGTGTATTTTTGTTGTCCTGTTGTCCAAGGCTCTTATAATTGTGATAGATCATTGTACCCATGTTAGGTGCATTTATATAGTTTAGTTAAGTCATGAACATGTTTGTAATTTTGTGTAGAATCATGGGCAGGGGCGGAGGCTGCATGCCGCTGCGTCATAACCACGTCAAGGGGGCAGGCTCCGCCATGGCGTGCATGCCGTGCATGTCGCATGGACGTTCGCAAATGATGGCATACCGTGTAGCTGCACGTCGTGGCGGGAGCTGCGAATCAAGGCCCGTGATAAAGACAATGAAATGCATTAGAAAAGAGTTGCGCCTGTAGCAGTGAAAACTACTCTCTCGTGTGTTCTTGGCTGCTTCGCCGTGGTGACCGTGCACTTAGCAACGCAGTGCGCCGGTGGGTTCATAGCGTCAGCGGTGATCGCTGGTCCTAACAATCTGGTGCCAGAGCCTGGTTCATGTTCTATAGCGGTTCCATAAGCCCACCGAGATCACCTGCGTTGAAGAAGTTCAAGCCAAATCTGAGGAGAAAGCCAGAGAAGAAGATGGGTGACGGCGCGTCGGCAAGCACCATGTCCGGCGCCTAGAAGAGCTCGCTAGTGTGGCCGATGCTGGATCGGTCAAACTACACCAAGTGGACGATGTTGATGCAGTGCAACCTCAAGGCATTGGAGGTCTGTCACCTGATCGATCCAGGCACCAACGTCAAGCGGTTGCAAGATCGCCAAGCATCTCGGCGGCCGAAGGACATGTGGCAGTCGCTCGGCAGCTGGAAGATAGTGAAGGAGGCGTGGGAGGTGGTGCAGACCATGCGTCTCGGCGCTGATCGAGTGAAGGAGGTCAACGCCCAAAGGCTACTAAAAGAATTCGAGAACATCGGGTTGAAGGAGGGCGAGATGATCAAATGACTTCGGTATGCTGATCACCAACCTCGTCGCCAACCTCAAGATGCTTGGTGAGATGGTGGATGATGCTCGCGTGGTCAAGAAATTCTTGCGCGTGGTACCTTCCCGTTTCAATCAAGTGGTCATCTCCATCGAGATGTACTACGATGTGAAGAAAATGATGGTGGACGAGCTGGTGGGGCGTCTGCGGGCGGCGGAGGACTGACTCGATGATAAGGTTGAGCAGATCGTCGACAAGGCGGGATGCCTTCTACTCGTGGAAGAGGACTGGCTTGAGAAACAAAAGCACCGATTCCATGCCGGTTTGAAGGAGGGAGGCGGCGGTGCCAGTGCTAGCCACTCGAAGGGGAAGGCGGCGACGTGTTCAGGTGGCGGCGCCTCGGGAGCAGTCAAACTGACCTCTGAGGGCATGCCAAGGCAGAAGGGACGATGCCATAATTGTGGCATATACGAGCACTGGGCGCAAGATTGCAAGCGTCCCAAGAAGGAGAAGAAGGAGGCCCGGTAGCCAGTGGCAAATGTGGTGGTGGGTGGCGCGGAGCAGTCGGCGTTGATGCTGGCAACGTGCGACATTGACATCGTGCGCGGGCCAACCCAGATCGTGCACCTGGCGGAGAACGTGATCCCTGTTGATGTTCCTGATGGTGTGTGGGTGCTGGACACCGGTGCCGGCAATCACATGACGGGGACACGCACGACGCTGACTCAACTAGATGAAGGAGTGCGCGGCACCATGCGCTTTGGCGACGGCGCGCGCGTTGAGATCCATGGAGCTGGATCAGTGGTGATGCAAGGTCATCATCAACAACATAAGGTACTAACTGACGTCTACTACATCCCTAAACTCAAGAGCAACATTGTTAGTTTGGGTCAGTTAGAAGAAAAAGGGTTCAAGGTCACTCTGGGAGATGGTAAACTATGTGTGTTTGATCAAGAACGTGCTCTGTTAATTTCCGCTTCAAGAACAACTAATAGATTGCACACAATCAAGTTTGGATTAGTTCCACCAGTGTGTCTGTTAGCAAAGTCTGATGATGTAGCTTGGCATTGGTGTAACACCCCAGGTGTTTGTCACCAGTTAAGCAATGGGTTGGAGCTCAAACATGACATGTTAAGTGGTGATGACGGTGTCAAGATCAATTCTACAAGAGCGAGCTCCAACTTAAACTTGGGCAACACACCTTTGCTTGCTTATTGGCCCTTTTCAGATATATACCTAAGTAATGTTGAAGGTGCTTCTTTCATGTGCCTCACATCAATTTCCACCCACATGAATGATTGGAAAAGTTTCATGGAGTTTGGAATCAATAAGTCACATGAAATGATAAGTTATAATCTTTCTTGGATTGCTTTATTAAGTGAATGAAATGATAGGTCATCAAACAAACATTGCAACCTTGCTCAAACATCTCTACTTACACTCATGAACAAAAGTTATTAAGGGTTCGTGTTGAGCGGAGGACAAGAAAATACCTCAATCGGTCTAAAACTTGGATTTAAGCTTTACCGTGATGCTACTTTGACCTGTATTGACCAATCACTTATACTGCTTGCATGGAGTTGCACCTTAAATCAAAGTTGAAGTTTAAGTAGAGTAGAGCAAACTTTGTTTAATGGTCAAGAGCTAGATCAGCTTTGAAGCAAGTCAAACCGAGCCCTCAAGTTGGAATCCATGGCTGTTTTGGAGCTCGAAAAATTGGCTAAGTCTGGGATGCCTGAATTTCGCGATTTCAGTTTTCATGTACCCCTCTTCAGAGCCTTGTATCTCTCCAACCAGGCCGAATCAGACTTTGAAGCTTTAATAAAAGTTGGAGCGGGTATGTAGATCTAAAACTTTTATTAATAGAGTTTTTGCTAACTCATCGTGGTTTAGGAGTTACAGAGGCACGAAATATGAGTTTCAGTGGTATGTTTGAGGTAGAATTGAAAATTTGAATATTATGAACAGTGTCATCACCGTCACCGTGCTGGCTGTTCGCGCCGCGTGGCTCGGCTTCGCTGCACTCGCTGCCACCTGCGGTGCCCTTGCTGCCACCTTACCGTGCTTAAGTCCAGGACCAGCACCTTCCTCCACTCACTCCCTCTCCATTCTCCCTCTCCTTTCCCCATCTGCCGCCAGGAACCAAGCCAGGCCGTCCGGCGCTTCTTCGTTCTTCAGCAGCGATAGCCACCATGCTCCTCTCCTCCTCCTTTCTCAGGCTGCTCTGCCCGTCGCTGCTAGCCACGGTAGGACCGCAGCCAGCCACCGTGGCCTTGGCTCGTCGCGCCTCGCCGTTCCCTGCACCGAGCCTGGTCAGCCGCAGCAGCTAGGAGTTGCCGAGCTCGGCCAGCCGTGGCCTGGCCACGACATCATCAGGCCGGCTGCCAGCACGCCTCATCAACCGGTGCACCTCAACCTTGGCCTGCTCCTCGCTGACGAACAGCCCGGCCACCTCCCTGGTGACTCCCGACCGCGGCCGTCGTTTCCTGCGTCCAGCGTCCAGAGGAAGAAGAAGATGGAGTAATTCGGAAATAGAAGCTTTTCATGTGTTCACTTTGCATAAATGCCAGACACATGTATTTTCATATATGGGCTTTGTTGGTTTCTAAGATTTCCAGGGTTCCTAATGCAAAAGTATTTTCCTTTTTTCGGATTAATCTTTTCTTTTGTAGATTTATGTGCTTAACTTTGGAAAATCGTAATAATTAGTAGAAAATTCGTAAAATAACAAATGTGGACTTTTTGGAATCCTTGTGAAATTCTATATGCACTAGATCTATAATATGGCATGTTTTAGTTTGAATATTGTGCTGTAAAAATAGATCTATGCAGCTAGGTTCTTGATACTTGCCATGTCTTGTCTTTTTCATAACTGCAGTTTTTATGCTCAAATAAATGTGAAATTTTTGTGGAGTGCTACTAAGGTCATTGTTGTTGTCTGGTAAAAATTTCAGGAGTTTAGGATTTATATTTTAAGAGTTATAAAAATAACAAATGCCCTGTATTGCTTTGCTTCTACTCTGAACCGTTCTGCATGTTTGAATTAATTGGCTCAGTTAAGTTATGAATCATGATTTGATGACAATACATGAGTTTTAGTACTTTTCGTAAGCTTTCCAAAAAGTTAAATATCATGATTTTTGGCTAAGTAGATCTTGAGTTATACTTGCTTAAATCTCTGTGGCTGTTTCTGCCCAAACCCAGACAGGGTTTCCTTGTTCTTACTGTGGGGCCTTCTTAGTAGTAGAATTAGCTTTAGGTGTTTACAACAAAGTTGTTTACAATTTGCTAAGCTTTCTAAAAAGTCTAGAACCATATTTATTGGACATACATAACTCCATTTATAGTTGTTTAAAGTGGCATGTCAGTTTCTGTCTATGTTTTTGACAGAGCTGCAATTATTGGATTAATTGACCCTTCTAACTGTAGAATCATCTTAATATGAGAATAAGAAAGTTGTAGGTAACTTCCTAAGCTTTTCCAAAAGTTATGGTTCATGTTTGTTGGAGGTCTAGAACTCCAGTTATGCTTCTCTGAAGATGCTATCAGTTTTCTATACCACTGCTGTTGGGCTGGATTTGCAGTTTTGCTTGTGCAATTATTTTCATGGTGTAAATGATGTTTGCTATGGTTGTAGTGAATACAAAAGTTGTAGCAAATTTCATGATCTTGCTTGTGTTAAAATTGTAAGGTCATAGGCCAGATAGTGTAGGAGTTACATGACTTTTAAGTCTTCTGTCAGGTTTTGATTTTAGTCTGAGCAGATCTGAAAGATGCTAGTGTTTGATCTAGTTAGGATTTGAATGAGTTTTTGGTGATAATAACAAAGTTGTAGATAATTCATGTATCTAGATTCTGTTAAAATGTGGTGGTATTTGGCCAAGTAGTTTGTGAGTTATGCCTGTTTAAAGTTGAGTTACAGAATTGATTACTCTCTGTCTTGTTTAGACCAGCTTCTGTAAATGTGTATATTTGACTTAGTTAACTTGAGAATCATGCTAAGATGATTAAATATGAATTGTAGATAATTTCATAAGATTTCCAGAATGTCTTCTTGCAAGTCAGTTGGATTTGTGTAACTCCAGTTATAGCTAAATCTTATAGTTGTTGTTTGCACGTCCAGAAATTGATAGATTCCAATTATAGTTGTTTGCTTGTATATTGCTAAGTGTGGCTCATACCTTTGATGATGGTTGAGTTAGAGTACCTGAGATCTTGGGAAACTTGTGTCATGCTTGGTGTTGTCATCTTCTTTGCTATCGTGGCATGATAAATTGTGCGATATTTATAGTAAGCAATGCGAAGTGCTTGTGCATGTTGACGTAACCTTGTGCTTGTCTTACTTACTGCCTGCGATGCATTGTCTATTGCACTTCCATGTATTCATACACATGCATCTTGCATCTCATTTAGGTACGCTAGATGAACCACGTGAAGAATGAGATGTTGGAGCCAAACCCGAAGACGATGTTTGATGGATCTGTCCCGAAGATGGAAGGACTAAGCAAGTGCTAGGGCCGGAGATGTCACCAAGTCGGTGCAAGCTAACTGAACTGACTTGTGTCGGATCCCAGGCAAGCCCCGGAGCATTCTAAGTCTCCCCGTAATTTACAAATATTTACTTAAGTACTTATGATTGATGCATTAGGTTATAAGAGTTGAATGGAACCACTTGATGCATGTACATTCCTTGTCCAGATATTACACCTTTAACCGGTATAGGTCCAGGATCGAATATATATGCTTAGCCATGCTTAGACCGGTAGAAGTCGGGTGATGTCCTGTCACCTGCGAGATATAGGTGGATACCGGAGCACGGTTGGCTATATCTGCTATCGTGGAACAGAACCATGGGGTAAAAGTAAATGGAGACCGGATGGGAAGTCGATAGAGAAGCAACAAGACAGGAAGGTCTTGGGTGTGGACTTATCCCCGTCTGTGTCGATTAAGGACCGTACCGTTGTTGGCGCTTCTGACAAGATTGAATGCATGCCTCTCACTTAGCTGGCCGGATAACTCGTTCCGACCGCGAAGCCAAGTAATTCAACTCAGGCCGGGAACCATTCTGTTGTGCGCTCCTTCCGGGGAATGATCAGACTGAGCCCAAGGGCAGGCGTGGCCTGAGCATCCTGGCATCTGGTGTTCCAGATTGTGCGGCGCGGTACGGACCCACGAAATGTGTACCTGAGTTGTACCAAAGGTGACCTAAGGTGACCGTTGATCTGGTCTGCCTGGGTTTGTGTTAGGAATAAATTCCCAGCTGGTTGAAATCGATTCGAATCGCCGTCTCTCCCGGATAGTGAGAAACTTGGCTAGTCCCAACATCGTAGTAATTGGATTATGGAATGTGATGGTTTGGATAAACATGGAATTACTATACCTGCTATGGTTACTATTGTATGCTCCAAAAAGATATACCACATGTTTGGCACAGGATAGTTGCTAATCTAGAGATGGATAGTTCTAATTAACTGGATAACAGAATTATAATTGTATATTTGAGTTAATCGCTTTTTATGCAAAATGTTGTCCAGCTACCTCCACTTATAAAGCCTTGCATACTCCTTGGAGTCAATTTTATTTCTAGTTATGACGGGTAAGTCTAGCTGAGTACATTCGAGTACTCAGGGTTTATCCCACCATGTTGCAGGTAAGGTTTGACCTGCTGAGGATGGTGGCTAACCACCGGTGGGCTCGGTGACTCTATATTCACTTCTCATCTACATGCTTTTGTCTGAGGATGTCACTTATGCTAGCAATGTATTTGGAACTTATATTAATGTAATCATTTGAAAGCTATCTTGTTTTCACCAATCGATTTTGAAACCCCAAACTTGTACTATTAATTGTGAACTCATTGTAATATTATTTCCGCTGCAACTCTGTGTATGTGATGTGTATTTGCTTAATCACGCGATCTTGGTTGTGATGTTGATTTACCGAGGTCCTGCGTGACACTCGGCGGACTACCGGGTTTATATAAGTGAAAGTATGCGCGTGTCAACGTGTTAGCGGGGACAGCCGTACTTGATCTTGTATAAATTGGGCGGTTCTGTCACAATTGGCATGCAAGATGTGGCCACTTAAATTTTAGAGCTCAAAGAGATCTAAGTTGTAAAAGGATGGTAGATGGAATGCCAACTGTAAACTGAGTAGAGCAAGTATGTGATGAGTGTCCTTGGGAAACAACACAGAATTCCTTTTCCACAAGCTTCAAATTTCAGAGCAGAAAAGGGACTAGAATTAGTTCATGCAGACTTGTGTGGTCACATCACTCCAAAAACCCCAGGTGGTTGCTCATATTTTCTGTTAGTAGTTGATGAGAGATGTTGAAATCAAAGGACCAGGCTTTAGATTACTTTAAGAAAGTCAAAACTAGAGCTGAAGTTGAGTCTAAAACTAAGCTAAAGGCCCTGAGAACAGATAGATGGGGGGAGTTCACATCTCATTTGTTCTCAATTTTCTGCAATGAACAAGGAATCAAACACTACACTTCTACTCCTTACTCTCCCCAGTAGAATGGGGTAGTCGAGCGTCGAAACCAAACAGTGGTGGAGATGTCAAGGTGTATGCGGAAGGCAATGAAGGTTCCTGCAAAATTTTGGGGTGAAGCAGTTTTGACTGCTGTTTATGTTCTTAATAGGTCACCTACAAAGAGCCTACCTAGAAAAAAAAATCCTTTTGAAGCTTGGCACAAGAAGAAACCAAATGTTAGTCATGTGAGAACTTTTGGTTGTGTGGCTCATGTAAAGCACAATGGTCCTGGCCTGAGTAAGCTGTCAGACAGATCATCAAAAATGGTTTTCATTGGCTATGAATCAGGCACAAAAGGATACAGGCTTTATGATCCATCTACTGGTCGTCTAGTGGTCAGTAGGGATGTGATTTTTGAAGAACATCTAGCCTGGGATTGGACCAGTGCAGCCAGCAGCTCAGTTAGTTCAGTGGAAGAGACTGAAACATTCATTGTGCATTATCAGAGTACTGTAGCAGAACCAACAACAGAGCCAACTGTAGAAATTCCTGCAGTAGAAGAAGAGGGGGAAGATTCCAATGATCAAGGGGGTGTTGTGGGTCCTAATGAAGCAACACCTAGTCCCTCAAACAGTCCAGGCTCCAGCCAGGCACCTGCTGTGGTGTGGGCAACTCCACCAAGTCATCATTCTGAAAACACTTATGGAGGACCACTGAGATTCAGAACTCTGAATGATCTTCTTGACTCTACTTATGAAGTTCTTGACTATGAATACAGTGGTGTGTGTATGTTGGCAGCTGATGAACCAATGGGAGTAGATGAAGTACTAGAAGAAGAATGCTGGAGAGAAGCAATGAATTGCGAGCTGCAGTCAATACAGGGAAACATCACATGGTATTATGCAGACCTTCCAAAAGGTCACAAAGCAATAGGTTTGAAGTGGGTTTATAAGGTGAAAAGGGATCCAGAGAGTAACATTGTCAAGCACAAGGCTAGACTTGTTGCAAAAGGTTATGCTCAGAAGCATGGGGTGGATTATGAGGAGGTATTTGCTCCTGTTGCTAGGTTAGAAACTGTCAGGCTGATTCTAGCACTAGCTGCTCATGGAAAGTGGGAAGTGCATCACATGGATGCGAAATCTGCTTTCTTGAATGGTGATTTATAGGAGGAAGTATATGTTCACCAGCCTCTAGGTTTTCTCAATCCAAGGCATCCAGGAAAGGTGTTGAAACTAAAAAAAACCTTTATGGACTGAAACAAGCACCCAGGGCCTGGAATGCTAAGTTAGATCATGAGTTTGTCAAATTAGGGTTCTGTAGAAGTGAAGAGGAACATGCAGCCTACACGAGGGGTAGTGGTGACACACTGTTACTGTTAGGTGTGTATATTGATGAACTCATCATCTGTGGGCCAAATAACAAGAAGATTCTTGAGTTCAAGCAACAGATGAGCAGAACATTCAGTTTGAGTGACTTGGGCTTGTTGAGATACTATCTGGGAATGGAAGTGAAGCAGAAACCTGGAGAGATTACTATATGCCAGAGAGCATATGCAACAAAAATTGTTGAACAGTGTGGCATGACAGGCTGTAATCCAGTTGATACTCCAATGGAACAAAATAGTAAGCTGTTACCTAGGAGGCCTGATCTTGCAAAAGATGTGACCAAATTCAGAAGCATAGTTGGTAGCTTGAGATATCTAGTGAACACCAGGCTAGACATTGCCTTCTCAGTAGGCATGGTCAGCAGGTTCATGGAGTCTCCTACTACTGAACATTGGGCTGCTATAAAGAGAATTGTCAGATATGTAGCAGGTACTTCTGAGTATGGGTGCAGATTTGTCAGTAGAACCTTTGCAAACCTAAAACTGTTGGGTTACTCTGACAGTGATCATGCTGGTGATCTTGAGAAGAGGAAGAGTACATCAGGTGTTGTGTTTTTCTTGAATGGCAATGTGGTGACATGGACCTCACAGAAGCAAAGGGTTGTGTCATTGTCTAGCTGTGAAGCTGAGTATATTGCAGCAACTTCAGCAGCATGCCAAGGAGTTTGGCTGAGTAGGCTCATTACAGATTTGACAGGTGAAAAACTGTAGAAATTCAAGCTTCTGATGGACAGCAAGTCAGCTCTGGAGTTGAGCAAGAATCCAGTGACACTCGGTATCATTACATAAGAGAGTGCATCAGTGATGGCATTGCAGAGGTGGAGCACATAAGCACTGACAGACAGCTTGCAGACATCCTAACGAAGCCACTTGGGAGAATCAAGTTCGTCGAGATGCGTCCACAGCTCGGTGTCAGTAATGTGTGTCACGATTAAGGGGGTGATTTGTTGTCTAAGCCTCTTGTAATTGTGACAGATCATTGTATCCATGTTAGGTGCATTTAGATAGTTCAGTTAAGTCGTGAACATGTTTGTAATTTCACGTAGAATCGTGGGTAGGGGCGGAGGCTGCACACCGCTGCGTCATGACCGCGTCAAGGGGGCTGGCTCCGCCATGGTGTGCATGCCGTGCATGTCGCACGGACGTTCGCAAATGACGGCGTACCGTGTAGCTGCACGTCGTGGCGGGAGTTGCGGATCAAGGCCCATGATAAAGACAATAAAATGCATCAGAAAAGAGCTGCGCCTATAGCACTGAAAACTACTCTCTCTCTCTCTCTCTCTCGTGTGTTCTTGGCTGCTTCGCCGTGGAGTTCGTGGTGACCGCGCACTGAGCATCGCAGTGCGCCGGTGGGTTCATAGCGTCGGCGGTGATCGCCGGTCCTAACATGTCCGAGCACCTGTGATTTGGAGGACCTTAGGCGTGTATGCATTTTGATCAGATGTGGAGCAAATACAGTTTGATCATTGCTGTTTCACCGTAAACAACCAAGCAAGATTTGGTTCCCGTTGTAGCATGGTTTAGTTTACATTACAGGTGACTAAAGCTTTTCCTTGCAAAGTACTCATTCTTTTTTTTTTTTGAGGTAAACTTTGGGGGATCAAATCGATCCCCACCTGATTCATTTCCACATATTCCGGCAAGCTGGTGGGTGGAAGGGGCGTGGCCCTCCAAATAGTACAGTTGGTTTACATGATGATCCTAGATCAAAGAGAGGGGAGAAGCAATTACATGTTCATTGTGTTACACCAGTTCAAGGCCTTGTCGCATTTTGCCTTGGAATTCTGCATTTCTAGGAGCATACTGACTGTCTACAGGCCGCCGTTATACGATCTACGCTCGGTGGCAGTCCTTTGAATATGACGTCATTTCGGTGCTTCCAAATCTCCCAGCAACACAGCAAGATGAAGGGGTGAGCGACGTCCTTGTGAATCCTGGGTGGCGCCTGAGACAGCCACAGCTGCTTGACCTCGTCGATATCAGTTGGCACCCAACCTATCCAGGTCCAGAAGGAGTGCACGAATCAGCAGCCCGAGACGATGGGATCTGCAGTCTCCACTGCCTCACCGCATATGGCGCAGTTTGCATCATCCACAATGTTTTTGCATAGGAGAGAGGAGCGGCATTGTATACGATCTTGTGTGAGAAGCCAGACGAAGAACTTTACCCGCGGAGGAGCGAAGTTGCACCAGACGAACGTGAAGGAGGCGCAGACGTGGTCACCACGCGTTGATGCCTGGTATATGATGCCGGACATTAGGCAATGGCCGTCGCCCTGGAAGAAACTCTCTGGTGAGTCGTCGAGGGAATACGTTTGGAAGGATATCTTCTAGGTGCTGAAGCTCTGTCGCCGCTTCGGGAGTGAGGCGGTGTTGGAGTAGGTTGTGCACACCTGCCTCCATGACGTCGCGCACTGACGTCGCGCGACCATGAAAGTTGCTGTAGATCGCCGACAGCAGCTCCGCCAGAGGGCCCTGGGCGAGCCAGGTGTCGTGCCAGAAGGACGTGACCCGGCCATTACCACTGATACTGTCGTGATTCGCTGGTAAGCTGGGAGAAGGTCTCGTAGCACTGTCCAGTGCGTTCCAGCATTGTCCCCGCTCACATCGGCCAGGTTCACATGGTCGGTTGCCCATTGCGCCCAGGTGGAGCCGAGGGGGTGGTGTAAGCGGTGTAGGAGTTTCAAGAGCAAGCAGGCATTTTTAGTGTCTAACCGCTTGATTCCGAGGCTACCATCTTCCTTGGCTCGGCATACATTCTCCCATGCAAGAAGCAGCGAGCACCGGAGACCGTGTCTAAGCCAGTCCACAGGAAAGCCCTTCGTCTCGCGTCGATGGCGGTCACCACGCTCGGCGGCAGACACATTGCACCCATGGCGTAGGTTGGGACTCCGGCAAGGACAGAGTTGATGAGCACCACCCTGTACGCCGTGCTCAAGAGCAAGGCCTGCCAGCTTGCTAGGTACTTGTCCACCTTGGCGATGAGGGGGGCGAAATCTGACAGTGGCAGCTTGACATTGGACAAAGGCAAGCCGAGGTAAGTTTGGTGGAAGGTGCCGACCTTGCATTGTAGTGTGCTCATGATTTCTGTGAATGCCCCATCCGGAATGTGCATTGGGGTTACAGTGCTCTTGCTGAAATTGATCGCTAATCCGGTTGCTTCAGAGAACATGTCCAGCACCTGTTTGAGTCTTCTTGCTCCAGCTGCGTCGGCCTTGACCAGGAGGATCGTGTCACCCGCGTATTGCAGGACCAGGCATGGCTCATCGACAAGCGGGTGTCGGATATCAACTTCTGACTTGATGAGAACCTGGAGCGCATCTGCAACAAGGATGAACAGGTACGGTGACAGAGCGTCACATTGGCACAGTCCCCTCTTACAGTTGATCTAAGGGCCCGGGATGCCATTTACATGAACAGCCGACTTAGAGGTTGTTAGTAGCGACTGCATCCACCGAGACCATTTGCCTGGGAATCCGCGGGCCTCTAGAATCTTCAGCAGACTGGACCAATTGACAGAATCAAATGCCTTCGCGAAGTCCAGTTTGATAACTAGTGTCGGAGCATGCCGCTTGTGGCAGCATTGAACCAGTTCAGTAGCGAGCATGAAGTTCTTCGAGATCGATCTGCCATTGATGAAGCCCGTCTGATCAATGTGAATCAGCCGATTGATCAGCTGCTGTAGTCGCGATGTGAGCAGCTTAGTAAAAATCTTGACGGGGCAGTTCTCTAGCGATACCGGCCGAAATACACTCGTCGTGACCGCTGTCGCTGTCTTGGGTATTAGAACAATGAGCGCCCGGTTGATGCGCTGTAGCTCCACATCTTCACGGTGGAAAGCGTCCTAGGAAGCGCATAACGGTTATGTCCAGGTTATAACCCGGTGTCTCAAGGTCCCGATTAGTTAGCGGATCACGTGGCCCGCAACACACCAGCTAGCGAAGGCCCGAACGACCGAGACCCAGCTAAGCCAAGTGAACCAAGTCGGATGCTAAGGCCAGGGTCAGCCACGACCCCTTCCTCATGCCTAAGCCGCACGGTGCTCTAAAGAAGCACGACCTCTCCCCGTCAAGACCTCTGAAAGGAATTGGGAGAGGTCAGGCCCAGCCAAGCGTGCCTGCTCTGATAAGAACAAGCATACCGCACTGACCCCGCAAGGACCGAGGGGACAGCGGTCACATCGGTCCAATCAGAAGTCATCCCTGTGCCACACTGCACAGATAAGACAACACTGCACGACGGTGACGACCGGTATAGAACCCACCGTCCAAATATAGTCCGACAAGACAAAGGTACAACTCTACCCACTATGGGATGAGATCCACGATGAGAGCCTTGACTTAGAGGCCATTCCAGGTCGGCGAAGCCACGACCCCCAACGATTGGGATCGTGGCCCTCAACTCCTCAAGCCAACCAGGTATCGACGACCTAGGGGTAGCTACCAACTCCTGTACGACGCCCCAGGGAAACCAGGAGACGATGACGAAGACCACGGCAGAGACCACGTCGCGCAGGACGGCTGGCGAACCACCAGCGTGCCTACAGTGCTGCCACGGCCGGCACAGTAGCACCACGCCACACCATAACGCGACGTGGCCATAAGACCATGATGACAACCACGCCCGGACGTGTACCTCAAGATGGCGTAGCTTGTAAGCCAAGTTAGCCAGGCCCTCCCTTAGGCTCATGACCCTTCGGTCAGGAGAACCTACTGCGTTGTAAATGCCCTGGCCCCGAACTCTATATAAAGGCAGCCAGGGCACCATCTCCAGACATTCTGATCCATCTTTCATTCACTCATTCTTACACCATAGAAGGGCAATGAAGCTTTTCCTTCGGGCAGCCCATCTCCTAGTTCTAGATCTCCTACCTCTTCCACCATTCTTGCACTCCCATTGTAAGAACTTCAGAGCATTCAAGCGAGGAACACACACTAGATCATCTCTGAGACTGAACATAGGGCTCTGGCCTGAACCAGTATAACTCCTCGTGTCTTTTGGATGCTACCATCGTCTTTCTAGAGCAGCACGACAATTGTATAAATTTACTAGTCCGGTTTATAAAACACCGACAGTTGGCCCGCCTAGGTAGGGAACAGTCGCGCACTCTCGTTGTTGAGCAGGAAGCACTGGCTCCTCACATCGTTGGTGGACTCGCTGGCGAAATGGCCCATGGTGTCCACATCCGCCGTGAAAACTATGAGTTCACTGGAGTCAGAGGGCCAGCAGCCCACGTCTACCTACAGCCACAGCCCAAACCTCCGTCATGGAGATCTAGGTCCTATGGCTCAGTAGCGAACACACTCTCGGAACTGCCCTCTGCGGCAGCATCCCTGAGTTCACCAACATAGGGGGGCCAGTACCCTCTCTCGTCACTAGTCATGGCCAAGTCCTCCACCTAGGAGGTCGGAAGCCCACGACTCATGACGAACTCACCTAGGGAATGGCCTTAACCTGGCCACATCCTTTTGGGGGAACCACGCGGTCATCCATACTAATGGGTCAGCACCCATCAGCCAACTTCTACCCCGTCCAGGTCAACCACTGTGGGAAGCCTGGATCTAGCGGTGGAACCACGCCTCGAGCAGCGTCTCCGCAACCAGTGGAACGCCGCATGTCAAGGCGCACACGAGCGACGAAATCACCCGTCGCTGCGCGGTGGCATCACACGTGATCAGGTGGCTACCCGGCGCCGTGCCTCGCAAGGCCAAGCCTAGGAACCAGGACCCAGGTCTAGCATGGTGGGCAAACTAGTCCGTCATGGTCAAGTGAACTGTCTGCTGTCACTCGAAGGCACGTGCATCCGAGAAAGCAGACTCCATGAGCGCACTGCAGTGCCACGTCGAGTGGACCAAATCGCGTTGCACTCAGATCCCACTTCCACAGCGATAGGTCACGCCAACTCCTAGTCGAAGAGTAGCGACCACACCTAGAGGCGAGAACGCGATGACCGTGACACCATCGTAGCACGAAGGCTCAAACATCAGAACACACAAGCCCTCCCAGTAGAAGCCACAACGGACCAAACTCGAAGAAGTCACCCTCAGAGGCTCACGAGCCCACCGAGGATGTCGAGCTGGTAAAGGTCAACTGCAAAGCCAGCCGAAGGGACGATCCACGCCAACTACAGCCATCCCAAGCACTGAAAGAGCATCCTCACCATCTCAGTAGCTCAGAGATCACAGTGGCTTCACCATGAGCAAACGCAATAGGGCTCGCTGCACCCCGAGCAGCGACAGTTAGTTTCGCGACAACTTCCGGTACATCGGTTAGTCACATCCACTTTGACCTTAGCCTCTCTACCTAAGCACGTGCACATACACATACAAGCCCACCAATAGTTGCAAAAACCAAGGGCCCACGCGTAGAGCAAACCATATAGCACGATGCCCATACATCTCGTCCTAGTAGCGCTCTAGTCCCGAGTGAATCAATCCGACTCGCACTCGCATCAGGACACGACTCATTCACGGGGGCTACACACATAGGTACATATGCACGACCTGCGGCGCAGCACTATTTGTCATCGTCCCAGCAAATAACCCACTTTGAGCTTCTCCCAATCACGCCTCTCGCGGTAACAAACCGGTGACCTGCACCTCGATTTCCCGCTCATATGGGACTGAAAGGAAACGAGGAACACGCTCGTCCAACACAAAAGGAACGAAAGGAAAGAAATCTTTCGCTGCTCGATTGCTTTCTTCTCACATCGTGCCGGATCTACGACCTACCAGGAGATGCCTCATTGCTCTAATGGATCGCGCACCTTTTAGCTCTGCGGGCCAGCCCCCAAGTTAAAACGTGCACCACGAGCGCAAGGCTAAGAGGGACGAAGCACATTCCAATTCAAATGAAAAGAAAAGCAAAAAGGTGGGAAAATGACAAGCAAATACGCCAATCACGTGCCATCATGTACACTAAACCCAAACATACTCATTATAGAAGTGAGATACACACAAAATCTAGGCCGCTTACATTAAAAAACTCCTATACAATGGAAGCCTGAAACAAGAGATGAACAGTGGCAGATGGCACCTTGCTAGTGAGGACCTCTATGCCACGAGCGGCGGCATCTCTGATGGCAAGGATCTCGACATTGGACTTCCTCGATGAGTATCCTTGCCCTACGGTGTCATAATCTATGCCCTCATAGTGGGAGCCGACCAACGTCAAGGCCTCAAGCACACCACTGTGAACCCCCATAGAGACCAGGGGACCACCCAATGATGAGCCTCATTGAGGACAAAGTACTAGCTAGGTACTCCCTCGGCTAACACCAAACACGACGTTGCACATGGCCTGCACAAAACTACTCAGTGCCATCAGCTCTGTGGTCACCTCCTGTGCCCTCTGCTCCATGGCCATCATCGCCTCCAAATCCAAGAGCACTCTCACGCGCAAACCTGAAATGACTAGTCGATCCGCAATCAAGCACGGCCATCAATCTAAGACCCAACGCGGGCAAAGAAGAACTCACCAACACAAGTGGAACGAAGGCCTTGACACTCAGCTTTGAGGCGGATGACGTACCTACTCAGCCTCGCACCGAGCAACATCCACCGTGGTGCGCTACGCCTCCTGAGTGGCCATTGCCGCCTTGAGGCATGATCACCTGGGTTGCCCGCAAACCAATCTGAGATCAATCTCGCGCCCCCATTCCATGAGCTGCTCTCAACCCCTCCAATGGCGTTGACCTAGCCCTCGTGGAGCTTCACCTGTGTTTTCCTGGAGACCTCCAATTCCTCTCGCAGGCATTGCACTTCCACCTCTACCTTGGCCAGGAGGTCACGATCTGTAGTATCCTTTGACTGCGCCTGGAAGTCTAGACATAGAAACTGGGACTTCTCCATGAAGTCCTCATCAATTCCTACAAGAGAAGAAAGAAATAACCGCACCATTCAGCTAAAAGAACGACTCACATAGCAAGCCCAAAAGACAAAGCAGAGAAGTGAGGCTGCACCTGTTCACGGGGTGTGACCTCCTCGGTCATCAGCCATTGGGCCTCCGCACCCAACCCAGTGACAGCGGTAGCTGCATCGACTAGCTTTGATAGGGTCACAAGGACCCCCTCACGACTCTGTGAGGCACCACCCAACATGTCCTATTCAGCCATGTCATTCACCTCAAACAAAGCTTCATGGTGATCCATGAGGTGTGGCCAAACGAAAGGATCCTTGCTAGGACCGACTTCCTCACCGCGAGGAACTAGGGCAGACCCACCAACGGGACCAGCTACCATCCCCATGAATGAGGGATCAATGGCAGGCGGCAAGCCCGCTCCCTACTCTAAGACAACAGTCACTTCAATCACATCGACACCTGGCGCCTCCCCCTTGACCATACCTACCGATGCTCCAATGCTGTAGCAGTCCTTGCCCCCAGCCGATGAACACAAGGTCATGAGGGGAAGGTGCCAGGCTACGGTCACATCGGCCTCATCGTGGCTCGATGAAGGGTCCAACTGTATAGGTGGATTCACAAAGCCCAATGGCTTGGCAATCGCGAACCTAGGAAGAATCTCCCTACAACAGAACTCCCTAAAGATGCGAGAAAGAAGACAATATAGGCTCTATCACTAAAAGAAAAAGGTCAAGGGGTAACATACCTCCTGGAGTGGCTCACCGAAGGGGGGACAACGAGACTCATCACGCCTCTCCCTAGGAGCAGAACCACAACCGGGGCTACGGCACCTGACATCATGGGACCAAAAGCCAGCGAGGCACCACGGGCCGCGACGGCGGCATCAGCCTTCGACCGCCTGCCAACTCCTACCCCATGGTTGGATAGCTACAAATCAACCAAGGGTAGGCTAGATAGGGTCGAGGATGAAAGGCCTTGACCCCCACTATCGAAGGCGCAAGGGCACTTCGAACTCGGCTCTCTCAATGGCAATGAAGCCGAACACTTCCGCGCGGCCTTGTCCTCATTCATGTCACGTGCCGCACTACCGCCGCTGCTCGACCCGGCCCTATCTCTAGATCTCTGGGATTTGGCAAGAACATGCTAGAGCACCTCTGACTCTTTGTTAGAGTTGCTCCCTAGATTCTTGCCTTCATCAGCGCCACCTTCATCCAGCAGCAGAGCCCCACGCCTTCACTGCTCCGCCCGAGGCCGCATCCGCTCGCCGGATGTGAAAGTGAGAGCGGAACTATAGGACAGGCTGCCAGAAACAAGCTACATTAGCAATCACCCACCTGATGCTGACCATAGACAAAGGGAAAAGCACAGGAAAGGGCGAGTCAGTAGGTCAAGATGATGACTCGCCGAGAATGCCACGACGGCGCACTCGGTTGAGACCACAACTCCTCCACCGACGAGCCCAGCCATCCACTGCATGATCATGTCGTCCTCAAGCTCCTCTATAGCCTCCTAGGTCGGGTCTGTAGCCCCAAAATAGTCACACAGTAGATGAGCCCACTGCTTCAACGAAACAACCCGATGCTTGACCATGACCAAGAACACTACAACACCGTCCAAACCGGCCAACACTTGGCCCTTGAGGACCTCCTAGATCTCCACCACCTCTGCCTATCGTCTCTAGTTGCACCACCGACCCCAGGAGGCCAACCTCACTAGGAGAGCGACCGAGAAGGGAAGCAAAGTGGTGGAGGCATCATCACAAATGTAGAGCCAACTTCCATGCCAGCTAGAGTTTGAACTCCTCAACGACAGTCATGGGTAGAGATGGGACACCCCAAAGTGCATCTAGATGTTCATCCTACCTATAGGGGCCAACGCTTCACTGGTGGACCCTAGCACCCTCTGACTCTTAACTTCGAAGAGCCACAGAACAGGTCTTTGTTGGGTTTTATCCCAAGAAAGGCCTCGTAGATGACCACAAAGCCTGCCAGCTGCAGCACACGGTTGGGAGAAAGATGTTGCATCTAGACGCCATGATCCTAAAGGAATCCCTGGATGAAATCCGATGTCAAAATCCCAAACCAGCGCTCTTGGAAATCGGTGAAAGACACCATTTCCCTAGGTCGTGGGTTGGGGTGCACCTCGCCGGCAGTAGCCCTCCACCTAGTGACTTGCTTTGGTGGGAGAAGACCATCTTCGACAAGCCACAACAGCCATAACTCCGTCACCATCGAAGGTACCTGTAACAACCCAAAAATCCACACACTGAAAATACCAACTACAAAATTTTTCTTAAAAACTTCCATGTGATGATGAGTGTCATGTATAGTAACCCAACCTAAGAAATGCATTAGGTATAACCCCAACCCAAGTTAACACATAAGCATGTCATGTCATTAGTTAATTGCGTTTATTTAAATTCTAACAAATAAGTGTTACATACATTAAATTGTGATTTGGATTTCCATTTGAGTTATGATATGCTTAACAACTCCAATAAATTAGGTGCACCAATTTGGAATTCAGATTCTAGAACCAAATTCGAATTCAAACAAAAGAGATGAAATGAAAAACAGAAAAAGAAAATGAGGAAGAAGGCCTCGCAGCCCAGGCTGCTCGGCTTCGTAGCCCAGCTAGCCCAACGGCGCCCACCTTGCACCGGTGCGCCCATACGCAGCCCACGAGCCGGCCCAGCGCGTCGCCCACGCTCGCGCACCTGTCTGCCTTGCTCGCAGCCACTGGCCGCTGGACCCTACATGTTAGCCGCACCCCCCGTCTATAGTGTCGTCTTCCTCACCCACGCCTCAACCGCCTACGCGACCGGCGCTCGACAGCTGTGGCAGGGGCAGGCCAGGGGGTCACGCCCGGGGCATGACCCTATCCCCTTGCATCGCGCCCACGCAACCCCGCACCACCATTTGATGCGATGCACACGCCTCCACCGCACGATGCCATCCGCCCTGGGAGGCATGGCGCTCGGCTATAAAGCCAGCCCGCACGCCGCTCACGCGCGGCGCCCTAGCTTCTCCCTCAGCCTCCGCCGCTGCTTGGTGGCCCAGCAGCCGCACCACACCGAGAGTAGAGGGTCAAGAAGGAGATCGTGGGAGGAGGATCAGAGCCCCCGCACACTGCTGAAGTCACCGGAGCTGAAGGCAACGCCATCGTCGTCATCACGATCGTGGGTCGGCACTGCACGGCACTACTTCCGGAGCTACACGGCCGCAACTCGACACTGCACCGCCATCCTTTCTTCCACAGCACCCACGGTGAGCCCCGGTTCATTCCCTGCTCGCCACAGGACCTTGCTACTCCGGCCATGGCGCTCCATACCGTGAGCGCGTAGGCCAAGGCCATCCCTGGCCTCTAGGCACACCAGCACAGCACACTCACATTGATCGTGACCATCCCTGAGCCCTTGGATGCTGTAGGCCTCTCTAGGTTCCCCGAACGCCGTAGCCGAGCACGCATGCCGTGCTCGCAACGCCGCCGCCATGACACAGCCACCACCAGTCCGAGCACCAGACCATAGGTCCGAGCACCTGACCACCAGTCCGAGCACCAGACCACAGGTCCGAGCACCAGACCATAGGTCCGAGCACCTGACCACCAGTCCGAGCACCAGACCACAGGTCCGAGCACTAGACCATAGGTCCGAGCACCTGACCACCAGTCCGAGCACCAGACCACTGGTCCGAGCACCCGACCACTAGTTCGAGCACCCGACCACTAGTCCGAGCACCAGACCACCGGTCCGAGCACCGACCGCCATGGCTAGTACCAACAGGAGCACCTGGCGCCTCCTTGACTCGCCCGTTCTGTTCGCTGAAGCCACGGGTAACTCACGCGCACGCCGTGACCACTCCGTAGGAGCCCGTAGTGACCCGCGCGCCTCGCCGTCGTCACCATGTTGCTGTGGCCACCGGGAAGACCCTACCGGCCACCTAGGAACTGGAAGTCTTGCCCGGAGCTCTGGATGCCCTCACCGCGTCCACACGGATCCGTAGGAGCCTACACGCCCCACTGTGATGCCTCCGAGGCCATAGCCCCCACACCAATGCCGCCGACGTGATCGGAAGGCCGTCCGCCGTGGCCAAAGCCACCGGAGGCCCTAGAGGACCCCTCGACCTACCAACATGCCCGCTGGAGCATTGTGACGCCCAAGCGCACCACAGAGCCAGCCAATGCCGCTGCACCCACGCCATTCCCGCACGCCGGTTGTGCTCGAGCCACCGTTCGCCATGACCAGTGACTTAGGATGCACCATCCGTCACCCTGACTCCACCATTGCAGTCGCCATGGCACAGGGAGACTTTTCCCCACCTCAATTGGATGCTTGAGCCGTTGTGGGAGCTCGCCGGTGAGCATGTCGCTGGTGGAAGCGCACCGTGGAAGAAACAGAGGAGAAGGGGCAAGGTGAGCAGCGCAGCCCTGCACCCGGTGCACATGAGCCAAGCCGAGGAGAAATGATGATGGGCTCGGTCCACCATGGACCCTGCCTTAGGACCATGGATCAGGAGCGCTGGTCCACCGTGAGCCACACGGTGTGAGCCGTGCTGCGGATGAAGCCCAATAAGAGCCCATGGCCATGACGTGGCTGCGCCACAGCATGCCACATGTTCGGCCCGGCCTGGCCCACACCGGCCCGACCCGAGCCCACCAAGGCCTGTTTGAGACCCAGCACATATTGACCGTTGACCTGGCCCCACATGTCAGCAGCACAGACACGCTGGACCCACACGTCAGATGCTGACGTCATGATGACGTCACGACGGACCCACATGTCTACGACCCAAGAGCCCCTGGACCCACCTGTCAGCTTGGAACCGAGACGCTGACGTCATGCTAACATTAGCATGCCACGTTGACCAGTGACACCGTGACACGAGTCAGCCCAGGATTAATTCAGCCTTTTCCATTTTCAGAAATAGATTTAATCTTCGGAAATTCATAACTAATTCATACGACCTCGGAAAAATATGAGACCAGGACCAAAATTCATCTAAAATCAAGCTCTACGCAATGAATTCTTGTTTGAGTGCATTTGACTCTTTTGAATTTTTATTGCTTCTTTGTGCTACTCTATAGACATCGCTAACGCGACTATAATGCAAACATTGCAGACTCAGAGGAGAACCTGACGGATGAGGACCGTGAGTATCGTGAGGAGTATGGAGACAACTACACTGAAGGTGCCACATCCCACCCAACCTCGTAGCACCTATTACGCATGGCTAATATAGAACTGCTATCGCTTTACTTTACTGCTACAATTATATTATGCTAGGACTTGCATGGTAGTATGCTTGCTTGGAAGCCTTTACCTTGACACAACCTTACCCCTGCATACCCTGCTATTAGGCTAGACACACGCTTGCTACTATATATTTCATTACTTATACTTCTACTACGCTTATACTATGTGCGTGGTGGGAACTGGTGTTACCTAGACTATGGGGAGAGTGCTGCGTGTGTGACTTGGGTGTGTGGAGGGTGAGGGTTGTGTCGACCAAGTTGGAGTATATGACGAGCCTAGGGCAAGTGTTGCCATGGGGTGCTACCTGGGCACCCCTGGAATGGATACCCATGGTGGGTAAAATGGTATATGAGGTGGACCTGGGTGTGAACCTGTGACGGGTGGAGCCCGAGATGGAGGTGCTGTGGTGGCACGATGAATGGAAACCCTGATGGAGACATTCTGGCTTGGTCACCCCTAAGGACTTACTAGTACTCAGATTCACCGGGAAGCCTTACGTACCACTCGCCCTATATGGTGCGGGACAGCTAGACTACTTGGTAGGATATGGCCACTACTGATAGGTTGATAGTGGACAGTGTAAGGAGGTATGGGGCGCGGAGGATTCCCCCCACACCCTTCCGAGACTTCATGGAGACCTTGTGGACCTGGCTCATGACTCACAGTTTTAGCCACCCCAGACTTGACTTGGGGTGAACCAGGGCTGAATGGTAGAGTGGCATTATCCTAGGCTAGCAAGCAGCCGGAATCAGCCTAGTTGACGACGGTCAGTGAGGAAAGCGGATCTTGTGGTTATGTAAAACCTCTGCAGAGTGTATGGTTGATTGATCGATACATGTGCCGACTTGTTGGCTATGGACCTTTCCTGGGTTTCGCTTAAACTAGATAGTGAGATGAGTCATTCTCTTCTTCCCCCGTGAGAGAGTGTTGGTCGTAGCCAGGGGCTACGGGCCTTGAGACAGTGCCGAGAGGGAGTTGGCCTGTCGACTGAGCGATGGTATGGTTATGGTATGGTGATGGTGTGGAGATGGTGGTATGTCGATCCTAGGATCGAAACCTAGCTCTGGAATGGGGGTGGTGTGGAATGGGGTGGAAAGGGTGATAAAACTTGACTATACTTTTATATATATATATACATGATATGCTAAATAAATAGGAGACCCCAGCCTTATAGGTTCCTGTTGACTATGTCCAACTTGCATCCAATTTCCACAAAGCAATGCTCATAGGGTTGGGAGTGGCCAGTACAAATCGTACTGATAAATTTTGGCATATAGGTTCTGCTGAGGAGTATAGCTCCGAGGAGTTTGACGATTGAGGGATTCGTGCCTACGCTCGAGTTTGGTGATCTTATCTTCAAGCTGTTCTGAATGAATGCTACTCTTGATTCCACCAATGCGGCGATGTAATAATTTATATAATTCCGCACTATTTGTACTCTGATATTATCATTGTATGGATGTGATATTCAACTGAAATTTGGGTAATATGATTTACAACGATCTTATTACACTTCGATGCTGTGGATTTCCTTTTGTGGAAATTGCGTCGTTTTAGTTGGTATCAGAGCCATACTTGACCATAGGATGAAACCCTTAGAAATGGACGATAGAATAGGACGTAAACAACCCTTCTTTCGGTTATATACCGACCCTGCATTTACTTTTATGCAAGGCTTATCTATTATGGACCTGCTAACACCTGTCCCCATGAAACATGCAGATGGCAACGAACGTCGACTGGTCGCCACTAGGACCGCTACCTCTGGACCACGCCAAGCTTACCTTTGACCTACGTGAGCTCGGGGGTTTTGCATAGACCCTCTGCCGAGTTCTTGTCACGTTAGGTGTCCTCGACGAGCTTGTCAAGGTCACCTGCACTGGGAAGCCAGCTAAGGAAGGAGGAATCGAAGGACTGATTGTCACCTTAGTGGAGTTCCCAGCTAGCACTACCTTACCTTCTGTCCTAGCTTTCACCGAGTTGACTATAGAGGACACAGTCGAGGAGGGACTACGAGCTATCTCACATAAGGCACTTCACAGAGTGATGAGGGACCACTACGAGCACCTGAAGACGACAGAGTTCCATCTACTTCCCTAGGCCCTCGACCTTAGCCTTACCCCCAATGAGCAGAGTTTCGCAGCAGGTAGAGTTATCCTTGCCGAGGAGGATAGATGCCTTCATGTCTCAGCCATTCACCTACTGGAGCAGGACAGGTACATGACCCAGCTAGAGTAGAGGAGATGTCAGGACCAAGCCCTCCGGTGGGAGTACCGGGAGCGAGACTCGTAGGGAGCACGGGAGCGAGCTAGTCTACTGGAGACAGTTGCCAAGCTGTAGGATGAGCTCAACCGTCATGAGGAGGACCACAGAGCCAAGGTCGCTGACTTATAGGACAAAGCAACCAACCTAGGCAATAGGAACTGCTACCTCGATAGCAAGGTCTTGGAGTTGCAGAGTGAGTTGGATGACAAGAAGGCTGAGTTCAACCGCAGAGGAGACAGAGAGAGATCCAAGGGGATTGATATGCTGAAGATCCAATCTCAGAACAAGACCCTAACTCAAGAGCTAGAAGAGTTTAGGAAGAAGGCCGTTCGCAACCAGGGTCACCTGATCGAGGCACTTAGGCAGACCGAGTACCTACAGGACAAGTGTGAGAGGACTTGGCAGGCTTGGCAGAAGTCTGATAGGAAGCGCCTTAGGGAGATGAAGGGTATGTGGGATCAGCTACCCAAGGAGGTTCACAGCAAGACGAAGCCTAGGATAGAGGAGTTTGAGTTAGCCCCGACTCGCCTCAACCTAGACGCCTGCCCTACCCTACCTGGAGCAAAGCCTACTGAGGAGCTCGTCGAGGCTTTGAAGTACGTGTCCTGACTTCACAAGTCTGACGAGGAGATCGAGATCAAGAACAGTCGTATCCTAGCCGTGGTGTACGAGTTAGAGTGGATGACCCTGCGTGGTCATGAGTCATGTCAGTAGCTTCCGTAAGTTGTACCCCATGATGTACCCCTTATGAGATGTATTATGAGACACTATGAGTAGAACGATTCTCGCACGTCTTCAAGTGTAGCTACTGGAGATGATGCTATGTAATAAAACCCATGTAATGAATGTTTTGGATCTTATTGCATCTTATGGATCTTATTGCTTCTTTGTAATGAGTGTTGGATAGTGTAAATGTTTTCTTTAAATCATCTAAATCATGTAATCATATTGAATTATAAGCACTTATGGCACAAGCACTAAACTCTCTATGATGCATGTTGCAGATGCCGAACCGCCGTTCAAATCGCCTAATGAATCGAGGACGTGCGCCCACCCCTGAACCAGTTGAACCTAATGGGGGACGTGGTGGCAACAACCGTGGTCGTGGCCATGGCCGTGGACATGGAGGGATACCTTTCCACCTAGGGAATACGCCGCCGCCTGAGGAGAACATTCCTCCACCACCACCACCGAACCTGGCAGAAGTGATGGCACAACAGACCCAGCTTCTTGCAGCTCTTGTTGAAGGAGCAAACCGTCGCCAGGGAGGTCAGCAGAACAACTTCCAAAGAAAGCTAGAGGGATTTCTGAAGCTAAGGCCACCTACCTATGATGGCACTGACCCTGACCCGCTTGTAGCCAATGACTGGCTCAAGGAAATAGAGAAGAAGCTTGACCTCACTACTTTCACGGATGATGAGTGTGTTGGAGCAACCGCACACCAGCTCACAGGTGCAGCACGCGCCTGGTGGGATAGTTTCAGTGACTCCCATGAGGACCCTACCCACATCTCGTGGGATGAGTTCGCTGAAGCATTCACTGAGTATCACATTCCCAAGGGTATCATGGAGGCCAAAGCCGAGGAGTTCCACAACATCAAGATGGGAAAGGACAGGGTGACTGAGTACACTACCCATTTCACTAACCTTCTACGCTATGCCCCTTCCTATGTTGTGAACTCTGAGAAGGAGAAGCTGCACTATTATCGCAAGGGACTTAACCCGCATATCAAGCTAAAGTTTGGCGGTATTGAGAGCAACACATTGTGTGCTCTAGTGGATCGCTGCATCCAGATTGAGAAGGACCGTGCTGAAGCTGGAGAAGAGTACAGGGATAGGAAACGCAAGCCTGAGGAGTCTCTCCGTGGTCATGATCGCAAGAGGTTCCACAGAGATGCACCATCCAGGGAACGCTCTCGCCATAACAGGGAGACAACCCTGGATCGAGTAGGAGAAGTGGAGGCTACACCGTCAAATACTCCCGCCCTGCTTAGGATCATTACACCCGAGACCGTTATGTTCAGGACCACAATAGTCAGGACCGTTTCAACCATCCCCGCATAGTGAATGAGCGCCCAGCATAGAACCGCTCCGCACCAAGCACTAGAAACTGGAAGGCACCCGCATCAACCCCTACAGGCGGTACGCCCTTCACCTGCTTTGCTTATGGCCAACCAGGTCACAAAGCCACTAAGTGCCCTCAGAACTTAGCTGCACAGAAGTCTTAGTTCAAGGGATCAGCTACACGTGGATGTCTCAACCATCTGGACGCCGAGGAAGCACAAGCTGCCCCTGACATTGTGTACGGTATGTTTTTAGTTAATGGCAATACTGCATCAGTTCTATTTGACTCTGGAGCAACTTGTTCTTACATATCATCCAAGTTTGCACGAGATCATGACCTATCTGTAACCCCACGTGAAGATCCTATCATTACCAGCTCACCTTTAGGAGACCTAAAGTGCACCCACATCTGTAAGGGAGTGAGTCTTACCATTGAGGGTCTTATCTTTAGAGCCGACCTAACCCTGCTACCTTCCACTAACCTAGATGTCATCCTAGGAATGGATTGGATGACCATTCACCAAGGTATCATATCATGTTCACCTAGATACGTCCAAGTGACCCACCCATCAGGCCAAGTCGTTAGATGTGAACCCCAGTCTGGAAAGTCCACCTCCATCCTGTGTGCCCTTAAAGCGAGTTCAGAATCATAGAAAGAGGAGGAGACAGTTCATGATGTGCCTGTGGTCAGAGACTATCCCGATGTATTCCTAGAAGAATTACCGGGTATGCCACCAGACTGTGATGTAGAGTTCATCATTGATCTTTTGCCGGGAACAGGACCCATTGCCAAGAGGCCGTATCGCATGTCAGTAGATGAACTAGACGAGCTCAAGAAACAGCTTGATGAGCTCATCTCGAAGGGATATATCAGACCCAGTGCTTCACCCTGGGGATCTCTTGTTCTGTTTGTTAAGAAGAAGGATGGCTCGATGAGAATGTGCATTGATTACCAGAACTTGAACGCAGTCACTATCAAGAACAAGTACCCTCTGCCAAGAATTGATGATCTGCTCGATCAGCTTCGAGGTGCAAAGTATTTCTCCAAGATTGATCTCAGATCAGGTTATCATCAGATGAAGATTCGAGAAAGTGATATCCCGAAGACAGCTTTTGGGACCCGGTATGGTCAGTTTGAGTTCACCGTGGTGTCCTTTGGACTCACGAATGCTCCCGCATATTTCATGAACATGATGAATAAAGTTTTCATGGATGAACTGGATAAGTTCGTGGTGGTATTCATTGATGACATCCTTGTCTATTCAACCACCGCTGAAGAACATGAACATCATCTGAGAACCGTGCTTGAGAAACTAGCCCAACATCAGCTATATGCAAAGTTCAGCAAATGCGAGTTTTGGCTACAGGAAGTTGCCTTCCTAGGCCATGTACTATCAGCTAAAGGTGTCATAGTTGACCCAGCCAAGATTGAAGCTGTAAAAGAGTGGGATCAACCCCGTAATGTGACAGAAGTCAGAAGTTTCTTGGGATTGGCTGGATATTATCGCTGATTCATTGAAAACTTCTCCAAGATAGCCTGTCCAATGACCAATCTTCTGAAGAAGACCAAGGAGTTTGAATGGATGCCCAAGTGTGAACAAAGCTTCCAGGAATTGAAATAGAAGCTTACCACAACTCCTGTGCTAGCGTTGCCTGATATCAGCAAAGATTTTGTGGTCTATTGTGATGCATCCCGTCAAGGACTTGGCTATGTATTGATTCAAGATGAAAAAGTAATAGCTTATGCTTCTCGACAGTTGAAAGAACACGAGAACTGATACCCTACTCATGATCTTGAGTTAGCAGCAGTTGTGCATGCCTTGAAGATCTAGAGGCACTACTTGATAGGCAACAAGTGTGATATCTACACTGACCACAAGAGCTTGAAGTACTTTTTCACTCAAGAAGATTTGAATATGAGGCAACGCCAATGGCTTGAGTTGATCAAGGACTATGACCTAGAAATTCACTATCATCCGGGAAAAGCTAATGTAGTCGCAGATGCTCTTAGTCTCAAGAGTTACTGTCACACCTTGATCACTGAATTAGTACCACCGGAGCTCAAGGGAGAGATTGATGATTTCCAACTAGAGATACTACCGCATGGCTTGTTGAATGAGCTCTGCATATAGTATGATCTCACAGATCGCATCCGTCAAGCTCAGAAAAATTGTGAAGAGATCGAATACCTCCGTGGTCTGATGAAACTAGGCTACAAGACCAACCACCATGAAGATGAACAAGGAACCATTTGGTTCAAGGACAGAATCTGTGTACCTTCTGATCCAGCCTTACGAGAGGAAATTCTGTCAGAAGCCCATAATTCTAAGTATTGTATACACCCTGGGAATTCAAAGATGTACCAAGACTTGAAGAAACACTGTTGGTGGAAAGGCATGAAGACAGACATTGCAGGACATGTGGCACGATGTGACACCTATAATAGAGTCAAGGCCGAACATCAAAGGCCTGCAGGTTTGCTAAAGCCTCTTGACATTCCCGAATGGAAGTGGGAGAGCATATCTATGGATTTCATAGTTGGATTGCCCCGTTCACAGAAAGGCAATGATTCCATCTGGGTGATTATTGATCGCTTGACCAAGATTGCTCACTTTATACCAGTAAAGACCAAGACCAATGCCGAAAAATTAGCAGATCTATATATTGAGCATATTCTCAGACTGCATGGAGCTCCCTCTAGTATTGTATCTGATCGTGGTCCTCAATTTGTGTCCCGATTCTGGGAAGCTCTGCACAAGTCTATTGGAACCAAACTTGATTTTAGTACCGCTTACCACCCATAGACAGATAGACAGACAGAACGAGTAAATCAGATCTTAGAAGATATGCTTCGTGCTAGTGTACTGAATTATGGCTCTGATTGGGAGAAATACCTACCCTATGCAGAGTTCTCTTACAACAACAGCTATCAAGCCAGTATCAAGATGTCGCCATTTGAAGCTCTATATGGCAGACCTTGTAAGACACCTTTGATGTGGTCCCAACCAGGAGAAAGATCGTTCTTTGACTCCGCTAAGATTCAAGATGCAGATGAAGGAGTTGCTCAAGTGAAGGAGAATTTGAGAATTGCTCAAAGTCGATACAAGAGCTATGCTAACAAAAGGAGAAGAGAACTTGAGTTCAATGTGGGAGATTTCGTCTATCTCAAGGTATCCCCGCTATGTGGAACTGTCAGATTCCATGTGAAAGGAAAGCTTGCCCTAGATTTGTTGGCCCATACAAAATTTGCAAGAGAATTGGAAACTCGCGTACAAACTTGAGCTACCTGAGGAATTGATGGGTGTACATCCCGTATTCCATGTCTCACAGCTACATAAGTGTTTAAGGGTACCCGATGAAGTAGTCCCAACTGGTACACTTGACATTCAAGATACACTTGAGTATAGAGAACATCCTATCAGAATTCTGGGTAGAGATACCAAAGAGACCCGAAGCAAGGCTATCCCTATGTGCAAGATCCAATGGAGCAATCATACTGAGAGAGAAGCAACATGGGAGAAAGAGTCTGACCTTCGGCTACGATATCCCTACCTTTTCGAAGAGTACGTTACGCTTTAATCTCGGGGACGAGATTCTGTTAAGGGGGTAGGACTGTAACAACCCAAAAATCCACACACTGAAAATACCAACTACAAAATTTTTCTTAAAAACTTCCATGTGATGATGAGTGTCATGTATAGTAACCCAACCTAAGAAATGCATTAGGTCTAACCCCAACCCCAGTTAACACATAAGCATGGCATGTCATTAGTTAATTGCGTTTATTTAAATTCTAACAAATAAGTGTTACATACATTAAATTGTGATTTGGATTTCCATTTGAGTTATGATATGCTTAACAACTCCAATAAATTAGGTGCACCAATTTGGAATTCAGATTCTAGAACCAAATTCGAATTCAAACAAAAGAGATGAAATGAAAAACAAAAAAAGAAAACGAGGCAGAAGGCCTCGCAGCCCAGGCTGCTCGGCTTCGCGGCCCAGCCAGCCCAACCGCGCCCACCTTGCACCGGTGTGCCCGTACGCAGCCCACGAGCTGGCCCAGCGCGTTGCCCACGCTCGCGCACCCGTCTGCCTTGCTCACAGCCACTGGCCGCTGGACCCCGCATGTCAGCCGCACCCCCCGTCTACAGTGTCGTCTTCCTCACCCACGCCTCAACCGCCTACGCGACCAGCGCCCAACAGCTGTGGCAGGGGTGGGCCAGGGGGTCACGCCCAGGGCATGACCCTATCCCCTTGCGCCATGCCCACGCAACCCCGCACCACCGTTTGATGCAATGCACACGCCTCCACCGCACGATGCCATCCGCCCTGGGAGGCATGGCGCTCGGCTATAAAGCTAGCCCGCACGCCGCTCACGCCCGACGCCCTAGCTTCTCCCTCAGCCTCCGCCACCGCTTGGTGGCCCAGTAGCCGCACCACACCGAGAGTAGAGGGCCGAGAAGGAGATCGTGGGAGGAGGATCGGAGCCCCCGCACGCTGCCGAAGTCGCTGGAGCCGAAGGCAATGCCATCGTCGTCATCACGATCGCGGGTCAGCACTGCACGGCACTGCTTCCGGAGCTACATGGCCGCAACTCGACACTGCACCGCCATCCTTTCTTCCACAGCACCCACGGTGAGCCCCGGTTCATTCCCTGCTCGCCACTGGACCTTGCTACTCCGGCCATGGCACTCCATACCATGAGCGCATAGGCCAAGGCCATCCCCGGCCTCTAGGCACACCAGCACAGCACACTCACGTTGACCGTGACCATCCTCGAGCCCTTGGACGCTGTAGGCCTCTCTAGGTTCCCCGGACGCCGTAGCCGAGCACGCATACCGCGCTCGCAACGCTGCCGCCATGACGCAGCCACCACTAGTCTGAGCACCAGACCATAGGTCCGAGCACCTGACCACCAGTCCGAGCACCAGACCACAGGTCTGAGCACCAGACCACAGGCCTGAGCACCTGACCACCAGTCCGAGCACTAGACCACAGGTCCGAGCACCAGACCACAGGTCCGAGCAGCTAACCACCAGTCCGAGCACTAGACCACTGGTCCAAGCACCCGACCACTAGTCCGAGCACCCGACCACTAGTCCGAGCACTAGACCACCGGTCTGAGCACCGACCGCCGTGGCCAGTACCGACGGGAGCGCCTGGCGCCTCCTTGACTCGCCCGTTCCATTCGCTGAAGCCACGGGTAACTCATGCGCACGCCGTGACCACTCTGTAGGAGCCCGTAGTGACCCGCGCGCCTCGCCGTCGTCACCATGTTGCCGTGGCCACCGGGAAGACCCTACCGGCCACCTAGGAACCGGAAGTCCTGCCCGGAGCTCTGGACACCCTCACCGCATCCACACAGATCCGTAGGAGCCTACACGCCCCACTGTGACGCCTCCGAGGCCATAGCCCCCACACCGACGCCGCCGACGTGATTGGAAGGCTGTCCGCCGTGGCCAAAGCCACCGGAGGCCCTGGAGGACCCCTCGACCTACCAACATGCCCGCTGGAGCATTGTGACGCCCATGCGCACCACAGAGCTGGCCAATGCCGCTGCACCCACGCCATTCCCGCACGGCGGTTGTGCTCGAGCCGCCGTTCGCCGTGACCAGTGACTTAGGATGCACCATCCGTCACCCTGACTCCACCATTGCAGTTGCCATGGCATAGGGAGACTTTTCCCCACCTCAATTGGATGCCTGAGCCATTGCAGGAGCTCGCCGGTGAGCATGTCGCCGGTGGAAGCGCGCCGTGGAAGAAACAGAGGAGAAGGGGCAAGGTGAGCAGCGCAGCCCTGCACCCGGTGCACATGAGCCAAGCCGAGGAGAAATGACGATGGGCTCGGTCCACCATGGACCCTACCTTAGGACCATGGTTCAGGAGCGCTGGTCCACCGTGAGCCACACGGTGTGAGCTGTGCTGCGGACGAAGCCCAATAAGAGCCCACGGCCGTAACGTGGCTGCGCCATAGCACGCCACATGTTCAGCCCGGCCCAGCCCACACCGGCCCGACCTGAGCCCACCAAGGCCCATTTGAGACCCGGCACATATTGACCATTGACCTAGCCCTACATGTCAGCAGCACAGACACGCTGGACCCACACGTCAGATGCTGACGTCATGATGACGTCACGAAGGACCCACATGTCTGTGACCCAAGAGCCCCTGGACCCACCTGTCAGCTCAGAACCGAGACGCTGACGTCATGCTAACATTAGCATGCCACGTTGACCAGTGACACCGTGACATGAGTCAGCCCAGGATTAATTCAGCCTTTTCCATTTTCAGAAATAGATTTAATCTTTAGAAATTCATAACTAATTCATACGACCTCGGAAAAATACGAGACTAGGACTAAAATTCATCTAAAATCAAGGTCTACGCAATGAATTCATGTTTGAGTGCATTTGACTCTTTTGAATTTTCATTGCTTCTTTGTGCTACTCTATAGACGTCGCTAACGCGACAATAATGCAAACGTTGTAGACTCAGAGGAGAACCTGACGAACGAGGACTGTGAGTACCGTGAGGAGTACGGAGACGACTACACTGAAGGTGCCACATCCCACCCAACCTCGTAGCACCTATTACGCATGGCTAATATAGAACTGCTATCGCTTTACTTTACTGCTACAATTATATTATGCTAGGACTTGCATGGTAGTATGCTTGCTTGGAAGCCTTTACCTTGACGCAACCTTACCCCTGCATACCCTGCTATTAGGCTAGACACATGCTTGCTACTATATATTTCATTACTTATACTTCTATTACGCTTATACTATGTGCGTGGTGGGAACTGGTGTTACCTAGACTATGGGGAGAGTGCTGCGTGTGTGACTTGGGTGTGTGGAGGGTGAGGGTTGTGTCGACCAAGTTGGAGTATACAATGAGCCTGGGGCAAGTCTTGCCATGGGGTGCTACCTGGGCACCCCTAGAATAGATACCTGTGGTGGGTAAAATGGTATATGAGGTGGACCTAGGTGTGAACCTGTGATGGGTGGAGCCTAGGATGGAGGTGCTGTGGTGGCACGATGAATGGAAACCCTAATGGAGACATTCTGGCTTGGTCACCCCTAAGGACTTACTAGTACTCAGATTCATCGGGAAGCCTTACGTACCACTCGCCCTATATGGTGCGGGACAGCTGGACTACTTGGTAGGATATGGCCACTACTACTAGGTTGATAGCGGACAGTGTAAGGAGGTACGGGGCATGGAGGATTCCCCCCCCACCCTTCTGAGACTTCATGGAGACCTTGTGGACTCGGCTCATGACTCACAGTTTCAGCCACCCCAGACTTGACTTGGGGTGAACCAGGGCTGAATGGTAGAGTGGCATTATCCTAGGCTAGCAAGCAGCCAGAATCAGCCTAGTTGACAACGGTCAGCGAGGAAGGCGGATCTTATGGTTATGTAAAACCTCTGCAGAGTGTAAGGTTGATCGATCGATACATGTGCTGACTTGTCGGCTATGGACCTTTCCTGGGTTTCGCTTAAACTAGATAGTGAGATGAGTCCTTCTCTTCTTCCCTCGTGAGAGAGTGTCAGTCGTAGCCAGGGGCTACGGGCCTTGAGACAGTGCTGAGAGGGAGTTGGCCTATCGACTGAGCGATGGTATGGTTATGGTATTGATGGTGTGGAGATGGTGGTATGTCGATCCCAGGGTCGAAACCTGGCTCTAGAATGGGGGTGGGGTGGAATGGGGTGGAAAGGGTGATAAAACTTGACTATACTTTTATATATATATATACATGATATGCTAAATAAATAGAAGACCCCAGCCTTATAGGTTCCTGTTGACTATGTCCAACTTGCATCCAATTTCCACAAAGCAATGCTCATAGGGTTGGGAGTGGCCAGTACAAATCGTACTGATAAATTTTGGCATACAGGTTCTGCTGAGGAGTATAGCTCCGAGGAGTTTGACGATTGAGGGATTCGTGCCTACGCTCAAGTTTGGCGATCTTATCTTCAAGCTGTTCTGAATGAATGCTACTCTTGATTCCGCCAATGCGGCGATGTAATAATTTATATAATTCCGCACTATTTGTACTCTGATATTATCGTTGTATGGATGTGATATTCGACTGAAATTTGGGTAATATGATCTACAACGATCTTATTACACTTCGACGCTGTGGATTTCCCTTCGCGGAAATTGGGTCGTTTCAGTACCCACTCACTCATCCCTAATGTAGGCAAGGGTGAAGGTAGAAGTAGCGACAGAGGGATATGGCACCGAACAATCACTGAAGGCTGCGCACCTCCTAGGTAAATCCCTTGAGTTCGGTTCCCTTTCGCCCCTCTCTCGATTGTAGCACAGAACAGTGGAAGGCAAAAACAAGGTAAGGGAACTCAAGCCAAAGGGGTCATATATGTGGCGGTGACCAGGAGTGCGAACCGCACCCTTGCAGAATCCACCCTAGAACGAGTCCCACAAACCCTTGGCAAGCGAATCGCCACACCACAACAACCGCGTGGCACGACGCATCACGTGTTCACACGTGGACGAGCGCCATTAAGTTGTGTCATGACCGAGGAGGCCGTGAGGCCCTACGTTCATGCGTAGAGCATCCCACCGCAACCATGACCCTGCGTTGTGCTTAGGAAACCAACTCTTGGGCCGGCCCTTAGACGAGCTCAAGGCCACAAAATAGGTAGGGGCAGGATGAGATGGGCCCCTGTGGCCCTAATCAGTGGCACGGAACCTCGCAACCATCTCCTCCTATGTTTGAGTCGTTCGCTTCGAAGTCGCCCGGGTTGACCCCCTCTGGGGGGAGGCATCTTGCCCTCTGGCCGCTACGGAGGCGGTTGGGGACCGACGGGCTTGATGGCCAATGATGTATGGGATGTCTCTCGATGAGGCACAACCAAACTCCACATCGATTGGGGAGGATATTGGGTCCCACTCAAATTACCCATTGACCTCGACGAGGTGCACTGCTCCAACCATGTGGTTATGGTGGACAAGCCTCTCCCCATGTGGGGTGAAACCGAAGTTGCATACGAACAGGCATCATGACCTCTCGAGGTTGAGAGGGACACTAGGGAAAAAAGGAGCAGGGCCCATGCGACCCTAATAGGGAATGTGAAAGGTCCTAATGGCTAGAGGCAGGTGAATAGCCTATAAAAACTTCAATAACAACACTAAACAATGTGGTTAGACAAATATGAGGTGAAACAATTTTGCACTAGCCTACAAAAAATACAAGCTACCTACCATAATTCTAGTTACTATAGTCTCTAAGCACACAAAGGGCTAAGTCACTACCACTAAGTTAGTGAGCTTTTAAAGACTAACTAAAGAGCCTCACTAACCACTAGACCCGACACAAGCTAGCTCTCAAAACTCATTACACTAAAGAGCTTAGCTACACTAGAAATGTAAGTACAAGAGCAAGGTAGTGAAGTTATACCACCGTGGCAAGAGATAATCAATCAAACACAATGAAATCCTCGAAGACAATGATGACACAAGATTTTCACTGAGGTTCACTTGCTTACCGGCAAGCTAGTCCCTGTTATGGTGATTCACTCACTTGGAGGTTCACGCGCTAATAGGCATCACACGCCTAACCCACAATTGGGTGCCGCACAACCAACACAAGATGAAGATCACACAAGCCAAGAGCAATCCACTATAGTACCTTTTGGCTCTCCGCTGGGGAAAAGGTTAAGAACCCCTCACAATCACCATGATCAGAGCCAGAGACTATCACCGTCCTCTGCTCGATGATCCTTGCTGCTCCAAGGCATCTAGGTGGCGGCAATCACCAAGAGTAACAAGCCAAACCCATAGCAAAACACAATCACCAAGTGTCTCTAGATGTAATCACTCAAGTAATGCACTTGGATTCACTTCCAATCTCACAAAGATGATGAATCAATGATGGAGATGAGTGGGAGGGCTTTGGCTAAGCTCCCAAGGTTGCTATGCCAATGCAAATGGCCAAGAGTGAGCTAGAGCCGGCCATGGGGCTTAAATAGAAGCCCCCACGAAATAGAGTCGTTGGGCTCACACTGCAGCCCAACTCGAGGCGACCGGACGCACCAGTGGGGTTGACCGAACGCAGGACCATAGCATCCGGTCCTAGGATTTGCTCCATGTGTCCCCCTACGTTCAACCTCAGCCACTGATCACCAATGGCTAGAATCTCCCGCGCTCGCAGTGGCGAATCTAGGATTTTGTCTAAGGGTATGCCGCCCAAAAATTTTCATATACAATTCGGTAAATCCATTTCAACAATTTAGTAATAATTGTAAAATTGACAACATGATTTGGTATATATGCACTAAATAACGCAATAAGGCTTAAATTCATGGATTAAGTTCAAACCATCCATTAAGTATAGTATAAATAGTTCAAAATCCACACCGATAATTGAAATAAGGCATAAAAGAGGACCAAAGACTTACAATGCTATTTTTGTGACTATTTTATTCGACGCTTTCGAAGGGACATAAATGTATTGATTATATTATCTTCATCAACTTCAAAGAAAATATCCCACTCAATGAAAGTGATTAGACAGTCATTCAGAAGACTATCTCCCATCTTATTTCTTAACTTTGTTTTCACAAAAACCATTGCAGAAAATATCCTTTCAACACTTATCGTTGCCACAGATAGAAGCAATACCAATTTGAGGAGCTCATAAACCATACCATACACTTTGTGCCTCTTTGTTTCAACAAGCTTAACTGAGAGATCAACAATATTGTCTAAACCTTTGAATCTATCATCCTATCTCATGTCATCAATATAATTATCTAACTACAATTCAAGTTTGAGCAAATTATTATTTGAGAACTCCTTTGGGTAGAACTCAACTAGTCTATGTAGCTTCTGTGTATCAAAAGAACCAAATGACTTAGAAGGACTGAAGGCCGACATACAAGACAACAACTCCATATTAATCTCATCAAACCGATTATCAAGTTCTTGACTTATTTGATCAATGACACCAATATATACTTCTCTTCTAAAGTGGCCATCATTGGTTTTCTTTCGGGCATGAGCTTTCCTTGTTGATTTTCCATAAAGCACATAATCACCATCCATAGCAAGAACTTCAACACCATGTTTATCGCAAAATGATGTGACCTTCTCAAGAAAATTATTCCAACCATCAAACCTCAATTCTTGCATTCTTTTCTTTGCCACATTAACAAGTGATATTGCATTAAGAATATCTTGGTCCCTTCTTTGCAAACACTCCAATAACTCATTTGTATATCCAAGAATAATATACATTAAGTGTGTGAAGAAAAGAAACTCAAAGTTCTCAAACGCTCCGGTCACAAAATGTATACAGTTACCTAGAGCATTGTCCAAAACATACTTCTTCACTTCTTCACTATTTCTGGCAAGAAATTTCAAAAGTTCAATGAAGTTTCCTCTATTGCTAGATTCTTCACTTTCATCATGTCCACAAAACACCAACCCTTGATGCAAAAGAAACTTGATACACCTAAGTGAATAAGTCAACCTTTTCTTATAAAGAAGAAGATCCTCATCACTCCACTTCTCAATATTATAATCAATTGCTACCTTGGGATTTGTAAAGCCAATGTATCTCTCTTGAGCTGCAATATGTGCCTTAGAACCCATATGTTTGCGAAGTGCTTTCTCTCCTATATTCCAATTCTTTGAGCCATCAATAGTAAATGTGTCTGACCCAGTACCCTTCTTGAACAAATAGCATATGAAGCAAAACACAACATCCTTCTTAATACTATACTCAAGGTAATCATTATTATACATCCAACGATAGTTGAATCCCCGATCCCTATCTGAAATCTTTCTTTTTGGAAAATCATGTGCAAAAGGTTTGAATGGACCTTTAATAATATATGCTCTTCGAATTGCATTTTGATCATTAATAGGATATTTTAGAATAGAACGTCTTTCACCTGGATCATGTGGAAGGCGATTGATGTCATAAACTGGTGGCAGAGAAGACGGTTGTGGCGGTGGCGGTGGCATATGATTTACAATGTCCTTAAGTACTCTCTCATGAGTCTGCTCTTCCACCATAGGTTCAACCGGATCAGGATTAGAAGTAGCAGTAGTTGTCGCTGCCTTCTTCTTTGCTGCATGCTTCTGAAAAAGAGATGCAATGTCCCCATTTCTCTTCATAACTACATAAATATTACAAAGAACACAATGCCAAATAATTAAATAAATTGCGCTTGCACGATTGAACTCTCACATGTGATTATGGATCACTCACATGATACGAGTACTAAACAAAAGATCAATCTAGATCGACTCTGATGTTGGGAAAAATCCTCCACCTCACCACATGATAGATGATTCTATAATTTTAGCGCTAAGCAATTAGCAATTAAAAGTACACATGATTTTTTTTAAAAAGCCGAACAACAAAGATTAAATCTCACCTGAACAATTTCGATCACAAATTCACCTAGATGCCGGTGGTCAGTGCTGTCATAGGACAGGTGAAAGGCCCTAATATGGCTAGAGGGGGGTGAATAGCCTATTTAAAATTCTACAAACTAACTAGAGCAATTTGATTAGTATGACAAATAGTGAAAAGCAAACTTGCTCTAGCTCTACAAGGGTTGCAAACCACCTATCCAACAATTCTAGTTACTATGATCACTAGACACACAATTTACTAAGTTACTACTCACTAAGAGCTCTCACTACACTAAAGAGCTCCACTAGATGAACTTAAGCTACAAAGCAAGCTCTCAATTCTAGCTACACTAAAGAGCTTACTACAACTAGTTTGTGGGTATGTAAATGAGTAAGTAAAGTGGTTATGCCACCGCGTAGAGGAGTGAACCAATCACAAGATGAATACTAACTCAATCACCAGGAGAATACCAAAGGGCAAGAGACAATCAATTTTCTTCTGAGGTTCACGTGCTTGCCAACATGCTATGTCCCCGTTGTGTCGACCAACACTTGGTGGTTTCGGTGGCTAAGAGGTGTTGTATGAACCCCAGTCCACACAATTGGACACCGCAAGAACCTACCCACAAGTGAGGTAACTCAATGACACAAGCAATCCACTTGGGTTACCTTTCGGTGCTCTGTCGGGGAAGGTACAAGTCCCCTCACAATCACCAGGGAGATGGCCACGAACAATCACCAACTCATGCCAATCCTCCTCCGCTGCACCAAGCCATCTAGGTGGTGGCAACCACCAAGAGCAACAAGCGAATCCAGCAGCGAAACACTGAACACCAAGTGCCTCTAGATGCAATCACTCAAGCAATGCACTTGGATTCTCTCCCAATCTCACAAAGATGATGAATCAATGATGGAGATGAGTGGGAGGGCTTTAGCTAAGCTCACAAGGTTGTTATGTCAATGCAAATGGCCAAGAGAGTTAGCTTGAGCCGGCCATGGGGCTTAAATAGAGAGCCCCCATGAATAGAGACGTTGGCTCTCTATTCTCTAAAAAGTCGGGGTGACCGGACGCACTGGTCAGATCATCCTGGACGTAGGACCTCAGCGTCCGGTCAGCGCGATGCACGCCACCTGGCCCCTGCTTCAAATGTTGATCACCCGATCTCAATGGTCATCAGTACACTTAAGTTATGACCGGACACACTGCTTCGAAGTGACCGGACATAGGACCCTAGCGTCCGGTCGTTTCCAGTAAGGTTTCAGTCACAACCGGACGTGTCTGGTCACCACTGATCAGACTCACTCAGCGTCCGGTCATTCTCCCTCTTCTCTATATGCCACCACATTAGCATGACCAGATGCTGAATACTATTCAGCCAGAGTCTAGTCACGTGTGTCCGGTCAAGAGACTAAGGGCGACCTTCACTACGTGCCACTGACCGGACGTAGGACCCCAGCGTCCGGTCACTGCGTGACCAGCGTTCGGTGCACTCTATGAAACCCTATCTTTTTTGTACAGGGCGCTGGTGGTACCATCGGACTGTCCGCACTCTACAGGGCGAACACTCCATCAATGGAGTTTTGAACCCTTGCTCCCAAGTCCTAAACACAATGTATATCACCTTTGTGCATGTGTGTTAGCATATTTCACAAACATTTTCAAGGGTGTTAGCACTCCACTAGATCCTAAATGCATATGCAATGAGTTAGAGCATCTAGTGGCACTTTGATCACCGCATTTTGATACGAGTTTCACTCCTCTTAATAGTATGGCTATCAATCCTAAATGTGATCACACTCTTTAAGTGTCTTGATCACTAAACCAAAAAGCTCCTATCAATTTCACCTTTGCCTTGAGCTTTTTATTTTTCCTTCTCTTCTTTTCCAAGTCCAAGCACTTGATCATCACCATGGCATCACCATTATCATGTCATGAAGTTCATTTGCTTCACTACTTGGATTAGTGCTACCTATCTCATAATCACTTTGATAAACTAGGTTAGCATTTAGGGTTTCATCAATTCACCAAAAACAAACTAGAGCTTTCAATAGGGCGAAGGCTGAATAGGACACGAGGTCACAAGGATGAGTGGCCGATGCCGTCGTAGGGTAGGGCGAGAGCCGATGGCGTGAATGATCTATATTGGCATCGGTGTAGGGCAGGGCGAACACTCGAAGTCCAACCGACGCGCTGCCTCGATCTGTAATTCTGTATTGGCATCGACGTTGTCCCTTTATCCCATCTCTGTCACTAGGCTGCATGGGCCATGTTCCTGCTTGGGCCTCATGCTCGCTCGTAGGCCTACCTCTCACTCGCGGCTCATGCTAGCACACGCTCAGGCAGTCAGGCTCAGCTCTCATATACTATAGTAGATGAGTGTATATGTGTATATATACACATATATACTTGCTCTATTTGCCAGAATTGCAGGGTATGCTGGTGCATACCCGGCATACCCTGTAGCTCCACCACTGCGCTCGCATTAAGTCATGACCATACATGGCGATCAACAAGACCAGACGCACCGGTGCATAGTTAGCCCCCACACGCGGTCAAACCATCAGGCACTGACCAAACGCGCTGCTCCCCATGGCTTCTTAGTGTTAGGTCACTTCCAATAAGCATCTAGAGTGATTTTTCTCGACCAGACGTGTTAGGTCACGCATGACCGGATGCGTCGGTGAGTCCGGTCACCTCTGCCTCGCTCTGTTGCTTGCGTCAGCATACGTCATCCCCTGACCAGATGTAGGCCCTACGCAAATGGTTACAAAGACTGTTCATCGTCCGATCAGAGCCAGAGATGCTTATCTAGTTCGAGTCCCCAAGGTGGAGACCCAAATCAAGTTCGAGTCCGGCTCGGGCTCCCGGACCAGTGTGCCTTAAACTGGTCACCCAGGACGCATCCGGACTCCGTTTACGATGATCCACATATGGATGGAAAGATAATTTGATAAGGAAGCCAATCCTAGTGTTCTCACGTCAAAATCTCTTCAGAATCAATAGGAATCATCAAAACAAGTCAGCATCCAGAATCTGCCAGGGTGCTGCGACACCGTCTTTTTGTCCGTTCGACCGTGTATCATGTTTGGTCCCATTAGAGGGCGCGTCCAGGGGGGTGACGCCCACAACTCTATAAATAGCTGCCATCACTCTCCTTAGGGTTTGGGGGTTTTGTTTAGTTCTTGATTTCCTCATGAAACAGACGTCGTGTTGCTGCAACTGTCGCTGCCAAGGCCGCTTGCTGTGAACTAGAGCCCCAGTTCTTGATCTTGTTCACCTGTGGTGATTAGTCCTTTCGAATAAAGACTTGAACTCCTTCTCATTATCATAAGCCTCATATTTATTTGCAATTTCAGATTGCATTCATCTCATTCTTGCTTGTGTTCTCGATTCGCTTGCAGGAAAGCCTTCTTGGCGAGGTCAATCGCGTTCATGTGGTTCATAACCAACGGAGCAGTGGTGTAACGATTGCGGGGTCCGAATCAGTCTTGGTTCGAAGCCTAAATCATGAACATCAGGTCTCCACCAATCGACGCTATCATACCTTTTGGAAGATTGGGCCTAGTCTACATCAAGTGGTATCAGAGCCCTTGTTGCCCGTTAGGTATAACTTTCCTTTTTCCTTTAGATTGTTACTATTTTTGCATTACCTATAGTCCACAAAAAGCCAAAAAAATATACACTGCCACATATTCCTTGTCCTATAGCCTTGTTGTGCCGTGGAATTTTGTCTCTGTGTTGCGTGGTTGAGTTTGTGCCCTAGGTCAAGTTCTGGTTGCTGGTTTTAAATCGTTTTTAGTCCAGTTTGTGTTTTCCCCTTTATTTTTCATCATAATCCGTGAACATCTCCAAGTCTTATTGAGTTTCCTTTGTATCCATCAAACCATAGTCCACGCCATCTAATTTTCTACACTTGTCTTCACTGTTTCCATCAAATCATTGCTGCCATGACCAATTTTACGCGCATTGTTCCCGTTTTGTCCTCTAATTCGGAGTGCGTTCGTAAAACTAGTCTAGTTTTCGCATATGAACTCGGATTTTGATGTTCCATATATCAAAATCGATCAGAATTTTTTTTTGGATCCGTCCATCCCCAATGTTGCTGGGGTCAGAGATTTTTATTTTGGTCAAAAAGTGGTCACAAGATCCTCTTTTCATGGTCACAAGGTTTTTGTCGATTTCGAGCACGTCTTCTGAAAATTCCACAGGCCATGTCATTTACTTGTTAAGCTCATATTTTCTGTGGTTACTTCTTTTGTGCTCCTAAGTGAAGAAAAAATATCAAAAAAAGAAAAAGAAAAAGTCAAAATTTCTCAAAAAAAAACAACGACAGCCCAAAAAATAGAAAAAAGAGGGGCAAAAGAGGAACAATATCTAGAGGAGCACATAGAGAGCGCCATTTGAGCTGTGTTTGCGTGTGCTGATTTCTACCTTGTTCCTAATCATATTCCTATTGTTCACATCACTTGATACATCTGGTACTTGGAACATGAGTAGGCCAGCAACTAAGACAAGTACTCGGGATACTTATTCAGCTTTGCTATTCAGTTGCGAATATTGTTTTGCCTTGCTACTATATTGTGCCTATCCAAGCTCCACTTTCTTCTAACCAAGTCTATTTTTAGCACAAGTGCTCGATTTCAGCACACATATAGCATGATCATTCTTCAATGATTGCATGGGTATAACATAAATATCATCATGCAAGTCATCTTCATCACAAGAAACATCAAGCAAATCATCTTATGACAAAGGTAAATCAAGCGAAGGATCTACTAAAATTTGCTCTATCATAGCATGATTGGTGGAAAAAATCAGCACATCAAGAGAACTCTCACCTTCCATGAGTTTAGCATCGTGGGCTTTACCTTTGCTCTCATGTTCAGCAGGAGTAATAGTTGATGGTTCTGAATTGTCACATGAGACTGTGAGCATCTCATTTTCTGTCACGTCATCCTCGCTCTTTTGTATATTGTCCTGCAATAGGTTCGGCATAGCAGGAGGAATAACAAGAGATTGATCTAGTTGATGCACCTCATCATTTGAATTAATTACAAGAGATGGATTAACAAAATTTTCTCTCATAAGATCTTTCATATCATTCCAAGTTTGTGGTTTATCAGAAGCATCTAAAGACTCCCACCAGGATAAAGCAGAATATCGCAAAACACTAGATGCATTTTTTACCTTCCTCCTTGGACACATAAAGCGAGTAGCAAATATGTTATCTATGGCAATTTCCCACTCCATGTACCCATCAGCACATATACCATCATAAGTCAGTGGATATGAACAACCTGTCATTGTTAGAATCAAACAAGAAAACATACAAGTATGTATTTTACTATGAACTACTATAGGATGTGGTCAAGGAGTAAAGTCACACACTCTCAAGCGTCTTACCATGGTCTTACAAGTGTTCTTACCAAAGCAACAAGCGGTGCAATCGGTCGGTGACTGTGATACCATTGTAGCTTGAGTGTAACAGTTGCAAGGTGAACCTGTACTTGGTTAGAAGAAAGTGGAGCTTGGATAGGCATAATATAGTAGCAAGGAATAGCAAAATTCGCAACTGAATGGCAAAGCTGAATAAGTATCCCAAGTACTTGTCTTAGTTGCCGGCCTACTCATGTTCCAAGTACCAGATGTATCAAGTGATGTGAACAGCAAGAATATGATTAGGAACAAGGTAGAAATCAGCACACGCAAACACAGCTCAAATGGTGCTCTCTATGTGCTCCTCTAGATATTGTTCCTCTTTTGCCCCTCTCTTTTTCTATTTTTTTTGGCTGTCGTTGTTTTTTTTAAGAAATTTTGACTTTTTCTTTTTATTTTTTTGATATTTTTTCTTCACTTAGGAGCACAAAAGAAGTAACCATAGAAAATATGAGCTTAAACAAGTGAAAGACGTGGCCTGTGAAATTTCTAGAAGACGTGCTCAAAATCGACAAAAACCTTGTGACCACGAAAAGAGGATCTTGTGACCACTTTTTGACCAAAACAAAAATCTCTAAACCCAGTAAAGCGAGGGATGGACGGATCCGAAATTTTTTTCTGATCGATTTTGATATATGGAACATCGAAATCTGAGTTCGTATGCGAAAACTAGACCTAGTTTTACGAACGCACTCCGAATTAGAGGACTAAAACGAGAACAATGCGCGCAAAATTTGTCACTGGCAGCAAGGATTTGATGGAAACAGTGAAGACAAGTGTAACAAATAAGATGGCGTGGACTAGGGTTTGATGAATACAAAGGAATCATAGCAAGACTTGAAGGTATTCACGGATTATGATGAAAAACAAAGGGGAAAACACAAACTGGACTAAAAATGATCTAAAACCAGTAACCAGAACTTGACCTAGGGCACAAACTCAACTACGTGAAACAGAGACGAAATTGCACGGCACAATGAGGCTATAGGACAGGTAATATGTGATGATGTATATTTTTTTGGCTTTTTGTAGACTATAGGTAATGCAAAAACAGTAAAAATCTAAAGGGGAAAACAAAGTTATACCTAACGGGCAACAAGGTCTCTGATACCCCTTGATGTAGACTAGGCCCGATCTTCCGAAAGGTATGATAGCATCGATTGGTGGAGACTCGACGTTCACGATCTAGGCTTCGAACCAGGACTAATTCGGACCCCCGCAACCATTACACCACTGCTCCGTTGGTCATCAACCACGCAAACATGATTGACCTTGCTGAGAAGGCTTTCCTGCAAGTGAATCAAGAACACAAGTAAGAACGAGATAAATGCAATCTAAAATTGCAAATAAATATGGGGCTTATGATAATGAGAAAGAGTTCAAGTCTTTATTTGAAAGGACTAATCGCCATAGGTGAACAAGATCAAGAACTGGGGCCCTGGTTCACAGCAAGCGGCCTTGGCGACGACAGTTGCAGCAAAACAACATCTGTTTCACAGAGAAAATCAAGAACTAAACAAAACCCAAACCCTAAGGAGAGTGACGGCTGCTATTTATAGAGTCTTGGTTTGAAGCCTAGATCGTGAATGTCGAGTCTCCACCAATCGATGCTATCATACCTTTCGGAAGATCGGGCCTAGTCTACACTAGTCTACATCACTTGCTTGATCATTAGGTTGAGATGATGTACTAGCCACTTGACCTTGCACATTGTCATGAGAGCCACTTGTACTTGCTTGATTAGTGTCAGCTTGCAGATTTGAGTTAGAGAGCACTTGCACTTGATCATCTTCTTCATCAATCACTTGCCTAGGCCTCAAGTCACCAACATCCATGTTCTTCATGGCATTTGAAAGTTGAATGCCTCTAACATCTTCCAAGTTCTCATTCTCATCTTAGGAACCCTTGGTTTCATCAAATTCCACATCATGAACTTCCTTCAAGAGTACCACTTTTTAAATTCCAAACTCTATATGCTTTGCTTGTGTTTGAGTATCCAAGTAAGAATCCTTCATCACACTTCTTCTCAAACTTGTCCACTCTAGTGCCTTTCTTCAAGATATAGCAGTTGCAACCAAAGACCCAAAAATATGCAATATTGGGCTTTTTACCATTCAAGAGCTCATATGGTGTCTTCTCTTTCAATGGGTGATAATATAAGCGGTTTCTACAATAGAAAGTTATGTTGATAGCTTCGGCCCAAAAAGATTGACTCATATTGTACTAACTAAGCATAGACCTTGTCATATCAATAAGTGTTCTATTCTTCCTCACAACAAGGCCTATTTGATTGTGGAGTGTACTTGGCTGAGAATTGATGTCTAATTCCAAATTGACCACATAAATCATCAATTCTAGTGTTCCTGATTTCACTACCATTATAAATTTTAACTCTCTTGATGGTTGTTTCAAACTCATTGTGTATACCCTTGACAAATGATTTGAATGTTGCAAACACATCACTCTTGTCCACTAGAAAGAATGCCCAAGTGTATCTAGTGTAATCATCCACTATCACAAAGCCATATTTGTTTCCACCGATGTTAGTGTATTGTGTTGGTCCCAAATAAATCCATGTGCAACAACTCAAATGCTTTAGTAGTGCTCATCATGCTTTTCTTAAGATGGGTGTTTCCAACTTGTTTGCTAGCTTAACAAGAGCTACAAAGTTTATCCTTCTCAAACACAACATCTTTCAAGCCTCTAACCAAGTCATGCTTAACCTAATTTATTCAATTGTTTCATTCTAATACTGACCAAGCCTTCTATGCCACAACCAACCCATACTAGACTTAGTGAACAAGCATGTTGACAATTGAGCTTACTAGTATTGAAATCAACCATGTATAGATTCTCGTATCTAAAGCATTTGAAGATCAAATTAGAGCCATCTATACTTATGATCTCTACATCATCTGCCCCAAATATGCACTTAAATCCAAGATGTCACACCCGGATTTGAGAGAGCAAACCTAGGTGCATATCACATGTGTGCCAGGATCTCAAATTACACACATGCAACTGACATCATCAATGGTACAAAACATAGTGTTCGTACATTAAAGTGTAAACGAGTACAAGAGTATCATTATTACAAGTCTTTCATCAAAGTTCTAGCAGAAACTTAAATAATATAGTTCAAATGAAACAAATAAACGACGACATCGATGTAGCGGATCCACCTCACCACAGGAAGGTCGATGGCAGGGGACACATGAGCCTAACAACCAAGTAAATCTTCTGGGAAGTCCGCGTCCCAATCTTGATCGTCTGAGCACCCTTTATTTGTGATTATAGCAAGGATGAGTCCATGTCGAACTCAACAAGTACAGACAGATAGTAATGACATGCAAGGCTTATACAAAAGGATGGCTGACACGGTTCGACTCTAGGTAAGCATTTTTAGTTGGTAACTTTTATTAGAACAACCTGTTACTACTGTTAGTAGAATATCCCAACCCTTAATTAAACGGAGTAGAATTAACAATATTATTAATCATGATCGTTATAATTAATTAATATCACTAAGGTAGCAACCTTAAATAGAAACCCAGGGTAGCAACCCCAATAAAAACACAGGATAGCCATCCCACCAAAACACAAGGGTAGCCACCTCAATCCATAAACCGCCACCACTGTCCAAGTGAGTCAAGTTCTAATCATGTGAGAGTCTGGGCCACTCGTGACTATGAGCATGGCTGTGGGGGTATTAACCCCTATACCCTTACGGCTAAGCTTGGGCCGGCCTGGATCGATGGGTCCAGTCCACCAAAAGACGACGTGCGGCCCAGCCAACCTGATCGGAGTCCCGCACAAGGAGTCAAGGTGGATTTGGCGATCAAGCAAGATCCTGGTCGGTTAGAATAGGAATCCTTATCCGGCCACACATGGCAATTGTAACTAGCTAGGATTAGTTTCCAGATCTGTAACCCTGCCCCCCGGACTATATAAGGTGGGTAGGGGATCCCTCTAAAAAACATCTCTCATTGACATACAACAATACAAATCAGACGCAGGACGTAGGTATTACGCCTTCTTGGTGGCCGAACCTGGATAAAACCTCATGTCTGTCTTGCGTCACCGTCTTGTTTGTGGCTTGCGCATCTGTCTGCCAACAATCTACTACCTTGGGCATACCCCTAGGTAGACTACCGACCATATTTCATCGACAGTGGCGCGCCAGGTAGGGGGTGTGCATACTGCTCTCCAAGCAAACAAGATGGTCATCATCTGTGGCTCCATGGCTATGCCGACCGGCCTCACCCGTCGGCCAGATCACCTAGACCACCGGCTCCGACGACTTCATCGCCATGACCACAGAGGAGGCGTGGATTCAGTCTGCGCCGACCACTGCTTCACCTGCATCGGCTACGGCTCCAACCATGATGGGTACGGCTCCGACCAATGGCTCCGACCACGCCTGCATCATCTTTAGCCACGTCGACGACTCATCGTCCGCTTCCCCGCTATAAAGGGAAGCAGATCGACAACACCAACTTGCTCGACTCCATCGATCAGGTCGGCACCAAACTCGCTGAAACCCTAGCTCTGGTAAGTACGATTCAAAGTCAACCTAATGAGCAGGTAACCGCTCCCCACAACGGATCTACCCGACCAGCTCGGACCAGTCATCCTGCACGACTTGGTATAGATCTCGTGGTCATATCTACTCCTGAGGGGCGCTCCGCTCGTTGCCGGCCAGCCTTCGCGATGGGTATTCCACTCTCTGAGTATGAAGCCTTGATGGAGAACCACTAGGTCCAGCCCTATGGCCTGCGAAACGCTACCTCCGGCTACACGTATAACCAATAACACCGCTTGGATCTGTGTCCTATACACCGACCTCGGCCGAAGCCACGCAACTTCGTCAACATGGTCCGGATTGAAGATTATAAAGAAGGATCCGTCCACATAGTCCAAGAGGGTGACTCCAGCTCCTCGTCTGGCATCGCATCTAATGCATCTATCCACACTGAGCTTCAGCATCATGACGATGAAGGCGTCAAATACGATCTAGATCTTCCAGACCATACCCCGGGTTTCTCTTAATTTCCGTCTTTCCCGCCAAGATGAGGGGATTTGATCCATGTTGTCAGCAATGACGAGCCGCCAGTAGTTGGCGAAACAGAACAAGAAAGGACTGCATGCGAAGCACGCAATATTGACCGGTTTAATCGTCGACAAATCGAAGCTGAAGCAGACCAGGAGGCACGACGCATAAGGGTCCAGCCACAGTGACCTTAACGACGCTTTCGACTAGGGTGGGGGACAAACAGGTCTTCAGGACTCCGAGTGCCAACGTAGCCAGTCGCCATGGCTGACAATGCAACGGCTACCCAACACCCTAGAAACCCAAGCGGTTCGTGATGAAATACAAGCCTATCTGACGGACTGCCATGGCCCAGACCGCAGAGATTGTAAATCAAGTCCAGGCTCCATCCGTCTTAGTCGAGTCAAGCCATAGCCGCCAGCTCCCAAGTCGCTCATAGCCACTCAACCCACGTGGCTCGCACAACAATGACCCATCAGACAACCATCAAGGCAGAAACGGTGGCCACGATGGTGGTCAGGATGACAACCGTCGTCGGGAGGACAACCGTCACGACGTCCAGGATGATAATCGCTGAGACAACCACGACAATCACCACGATAACCATGGTCGCAGGGCTAATCAAGATGGCAATCCAGATCACCGCGATGGCAATAACGATCTCTGCCATTACCTCAATGGACGCGATCTGCACGCTCGCATCAACCAGAGAGCCAACGATCGAGCATCCTATGAAAGCTATCGCCACATGGAGTATGACACTACCCACGGTCCACCGGGTTTGAAGCAGTTTACTCCACACCTTCGCCAAGTCATATGGCCCAAGAATTTCAAGCTCGAGAAACTTCAGAAGTACGACGGCAAGGAAAACCCTGAATTATGGGTCATGCTCTACGAAACTACGTGCAAATTAGCCATGGCTAATGAGCATGTCATGTCTAACTACTTCCCAGTCATTGTTGGCCATGCAGGTCACCAGTGGCTGGTCAGCTTGCCGGTGAACTACTTTGATTCTTGGTAGGAGCTTAAGCAAGCCTTCATCGACAATTTCATCGCTACTTGTGAACAACCGAGCAACAAGTACGATCTGCAACGGATCCGAGATCAGAAAGATGAGCCACTACACGAGTATGTCCAGCGTTTCTTGGAGATGCGCATCAAGGTCCCATCAATCTCTGACAATGAGGCAATCGAGGCTTTCATCACTGGCCTCCGCTTCCATGATGCCCTAAGAGACAAGCTCCTCCGGAAGAGACCTGAATCGGTCACAGCGCTCTTGGCCACCGCTAAGAAATATGCGGATGCCGACGATGCTAAAAAGATAATTGTCGAAGAAGCAGCAAGGGTTCCACGCTCCGACCACCCCCCACACCGCGACGATTACCGCGGCAATCGTGGTCGGAACGATAATTTTGACCATCGCAACCAGCGCAATGACTCCCGCGACCACCGTGACCAACATAATCAACGGCATAACCGCCGTGATGATTATAGGAGCAAGCGTGCTCGGGAAGACGACGACAAGATCAATATCGTTAAAAAGGGTGGCGAATGTTGTAACTACGAAGACGACTACACCAAAGCGTTGAAGGGGCCCTGCCAACTCCATCCTAAGTCAAACCATACCATGGAGAATTGCCATGTCCTCAAGACTATCTACACGCGTCAATAGGCTCTGGATACGTCCGACAAACCTAATGACGATAGCGGAACAGCGCAACGAGGATAACGACTGACGACGATGCAGACCCTCAGTCATTAAATATGTCAAGCCAACTGATCATGTGCATACTATCATAGCGTGGCAAAGTGTCCATCAAGACCAAATGAGAACGCAAGCTGCTCGCCCGCGCTTGCTTGAACATGGTAAACACCGACAACCTTCTCACTGATTCACGGCTCCCTCCATGGTCTCGCCGCGAAATCTCCTTCAGCAGAAAGGACCAATGGGCCGCAATACCTGAGCTAGGGCGTTTTCCCCTGGTCCTTGACCCTTGTATCAACAAGGTTCAGTTCAACAGGGTACTGATCGACAGCGGTAGCTCCATCGATATACTATTCAAGAACAACCTGCCCGCCCTGAAAATAGCTCAGGCGGATCTCAAGCCGTACGAGGCACAGTTCTAGGGTGTTCTTCCCGGACAGAGCTCTACACCTCTCGGGCAGATTATGCTACCTATGCAGTTTGGGACCCCAGACCACTTCTGCACTGACTACGTCAACTTCATGGTCACTGACTTTGACGGCACCTACCATGCTATTCTTGGTCGACCGTCGCTCACCAAGTTCATGGCCATACCTCATTATAGGTATCTGGTGCTCAAGATGCCTACCGAGAAAGGAGTCCTAACCCTCTGGGGCAACGTATACGTGGCTTACACCTGCGAAGATGACAATTTCAAAATAGCAGAGGCCCACGACCTCTCTATTCGCATGGCCAAGACCATGCTCGACACTAAGAAGACGTCAGCCGATCACCTAGAGATCCTAGAGCTCGAGGCTCCACGCAAGAACATCAAGTCCAAGGAGCACAAGGTGATCCAGCTGGTCGATGGCGATTCCAGGAAAATGTCCCTTATCGGGGCCAACCTGGATCCCAAATAGGAAGACGCGCTCGTCAGGTTCTTGAGGAGCAACGTGGATGTGTTCGCATGGAAACCTGCTGACATGCTCGGTGTACCTCAGAACTTGATCGAGCACTCCTTGAATGTCACACAGCAAGGCCAAACCTATCAAGCAGAAGCTATGATGGTTCGCTCGCGACAAAAAGGAGGTGATTAGGGTAGAAGTTACATGGCTTTTGGTAGCCAGATTTATCAAAGAAGTGTATCATTCGGAGTGGTTAGCCAACCCGGTTCTTGTACGCAAAAAGAATAATGAATGGAGAATGTGCGTTGATTACACTGATCTCAATAAACACTACCCTAAGGACCCCTTTGGCTTACCTCGCATAGACAAGGTCATAGATTCAACCGCCGGTTGCGAGCTCCTTTCCTTTCTCGATTGCTACTCTAGTTATCACTAGATCGCTCTAAAAAAGGACGATTAGATCAAGACATTTTTCATCACGCCCTTCGGCGCCTACTGCTACACGACTATGTCGTTCAGGCTCAAGAATGTCGGGGCTACATACCAACGCGCCATTCAGGCCTGCCTCATAGACGAGATAAAAGATGACCTTGTAGAGGCCTATGTGGACGATGTAGTTGTCAAAACCAAGGAAGCACATACCCTTGTTGACAACCTAAAATGCACCTTTGCAGCCCTCAATACATTCCAATGGAAGTTAAACCCAAAGAAGTGCATCTTTGGTGTTCCTTCTGGTATATTGCTAGGCAACGTCGTCAGTTACGATGGCATACACCCCAATCCGGAGAAAGTCAAAGCTGTCTTAGACATGAAGCCCCCAAAAAGGTGAAGGATGTCCAGAAGCTTACCGGATGCATGGCTGCTCTTAGCCATTTCATATCAAGATTGGGAGAAAAAGGACTACCATTTTTCAAACTGCTCAAAGCATCCGAGAAGTTTGAGTGGTCGGATGAAGCAGACGCTGCCTTCACGCAGCTAAAACAATACCTTACGTCACCTCCGGTCCTCACTGCTCCCAGAGAAGATGAAACTCTCCTACTTTACATTGCGGCAACTAATTAGGTGGTCTCCACTACCATGGTGGTCGAGCACGATGAGCCAGGCCATGCCTATAAGGTACAGCGGCCGATTTATTTCATCAGTGAGGTACTCAACAAATCTAAGACCAGGTACCCATAGATCCAGAAACTGCTCTACGCCATACTAGTAACATCCTGAAAGTTGAGACATTACTTCGACGGATATCGGGTGGTGGTCATGACTGAGTACCCTTTGGGGGATATCATTCGCAATAAGGATGCGAACGGGTGCATCGTCAAATTGGCAATGGAGCTATGCCCCTTCTCCTTGGAATTTGCAAGCCATACTACGATCAAGTCTCAGGCACTCATCGATTTCATCATCGAGTGGATAGACTTAAGCACGCCTACCTCCCTAGGATTCGACGAGTATTGGACGATGTACTTCGATGGCTCTCTCAACATTGGTGGTGCGGGAGCAGGAGTCCTCTTCGTGTCACCATCCAAGGAGCAGCTCCGGTACGTCCTCAGGATTTATTTCCCAGCATCTAAGAACGCCGCTGAGTATGAAGCATGCCTGCATGGTTTACGCATTGCGGTTGAGCTTGGTGTTAAACATCTCTATGTCTATGGAGACTCGGCTCTGGTTATCAACCAACTCAACAAGGACTAGGACACGACCAGCGAAAAGATGGACGCATACTACAAATCGATAAGAAAGCTAGAAGGCAGGTTCTATGGCATCGAGTATATACACTGTGGTCCGGGACAAGAACCAAGCAGCAGATGCGCTGTCAACCTTAGGATCATCCCGAGCCAAAATCCCACATGGCGTATTCGTCCAAGACCTGCTCACACCTTCCATCGAAGTTGAAGATTCCACAGCAGACAAGCCTCTAGACCAGCAATTGGTGGCTACAGTTCCGGCATCGAGCACCATCGAGCCGCCTCCGACCACTCATGAGCCTGACTAGAGAATACCTTTCATCAATTACTTAATAGATGGCAGCGGTTATACTAATTGGACAGAAAACGAGCGCCTGATATGTCGCAGTAAGCAGTATCTGCTCGTCGAGGGCAAGCTATGGCAAAAAAACGCAAAGGAGGAAATCTTGATGAAGTGTATAACCCAGGAAGAAGGCGAACGTCTCCTAGACCAAATCCACTCTAGCTCCTGTGGCAACCACGCGGCCTCAAGAACACTGGTCGGTAAGGCTTTCCGAGCGGGGTTCTATTGGCCATCAGCAGTAGCCGACGCAGAAAAGCTAGTCTGCCACTGTGAGAGTTGTCAATTCTTCGCCAAGAGAATCCACATACCAGCACATGAGATCCAGATAATACCAGCCTCTTGGCCCTTCACATGCTGGGGACTAGATATGATCGGGCCCTTCAAACCGGCTCCTGGGAAATTTACATGCGTTTTTGGGCTGATCGATAAATTTTCTAAGTGGATAGAATACATGCCTTTGGTACAGGCATCCTCAAAGAAGGCTATCACATTCCTTGACCAGGTCATCCACCATTTCGGCATACCCAACAGCATGATCACTGATCTGGGTACCCAGTTCACCGGGAACACTTTTTGGGACTTCTACGATGAAAGGAGCATAGTAGTAAAATACGTCTCGGTGGCGCACCCTAGAGCTAATGGACAAGTCAAGTGGGCAAATGGCATGATCTTGGATGCATTGAAGAAGAGGATGTACAGAGAAAACTGACAAAGCTCCCAGGAAGATGGCTCAAGGAGTTACCAGCCAGTGGTCTGGGGCCTCAGAACTTAGCCCTAGTCGTAACACCGGCGTCATACCATACTTTATGGTTTACGGCGCTGAGGTAGTCCTCCCACCAGATATAGCTTTCAGATCAGCACTGGGTAGAGAACTTCGACTGAAGGCAAGGTCAATGAAGTACGGGAGCTAGAAGTGAACAGCAGCAGAAGAGAAAAGGCTCGATTCTTAGTGTATGTACGGCCAAATACCTTGCTATTTTGTGCAGGTACTACAACAAGAACGTTAAAGAGCGTTTCTTCATGGTCGGGGACTTGGTCCTGAAGTGGAAGACTGAACTAGGCTGGTGTCCACAAACTGCAACCCCATGGGAGGGACCCTTCATGATCAAGGAAGTCACACGACCAATGTCTTATAGGTTAGCTCACCTGGACGGTATGGACGTACCAAACTCAGTGGCACATCGACAAGCTTAGACATTTCTATGCTTAACTACTGAGATATGTACTCCTCTTGTACTTTCGATTTACTTCAATAAAGCAATTATGATTTCTCCGACCACTCTAATGTGTCACTTCGAATTTTATGGTTATTTTAACTTAGCCAGTAAAAGCCGACCACCACTCCTTCTATGGTTTTCGAAGCAGGCCCTGTCTCTGGTTCCTCCCAACACGTGCATGGGATCCGCTCTCTACATTACGGGTGATCGGTAGGTCCCCCTTGGTTTGACTTGTCCGCGTCTACGTGTGCACAGGTCACCATACCTCACACTCTGACCACATGGCAAACTAGGGCCGCACAAACTTTTCGGGATGATGTGTCAAGCAAAATGGTACAACTAAACAGAACATTAACATGTTCTCACTTAGTTACACCAACATAAAGTTTCAAGCTTAAATACGTTTTATACAAAGCAAACAAGCTTATAATAATATACAGTTACGTTATTACAAGCTTGCCTAAAGAGGCTCAAGTTTACAATAACACAACTATGTCCTCCTTCTACAGCTCTAAGCCTATTAGATTGGCTGGTCGGGATGCATGGCACTTACTGCTTGCCGCTTCCGATATCCTACTCGAGTCTTGGGGACTCTTGTGCTAGTCGAGCTGAAGGGGATGGCCCCGCCGATGCCTGGCTGGTCGAGACCGCAGGCTTCGTTGGTTGGCTTGCAACTGATGGCGTTTCCAGCTGACTTGTCGATGGCGTACCCTGTACAGGTGCTGAACCACCTCCACATAGATTAATGTCGCCAATTATCTTTGACGTCAAGTCCAGCTAGGCCGTCCGAAGCTTCTCTGCCTTGTCTAGGTCTACCTCCTTTGGGTACCTAGCCTCCAGGCGCTTGAGATTGATCAGGGGGTAGTGGGCATGCACCATGCTTAGTACATGGGCACCCATGTACTCACCCGCCTCCTTCACGAACTCTTGGAACCATCCCCACGCTTGTCTGTATCTCTCGACCAGTCCAAGCTGGGGCGTCCTTGGCTCTTCCTCTGTGAGCGCCGGGTTGATAAGGTCGAGGACGGGCATAATGCCAGTTGCCACTTCTTGGCACCGGTTCTTCCATGTGTCCCGCTCCTCGGTGGCCTCGAGGCATCGTGCTTTCCAGTCGTCACGCTCTTTGATCATGGCCTCTAGATGCCTCTTGGCATTAACTTTTAAAACTGAACACTGTACAAGACATCAAATGTAATGGCACAACAAGACAAGGCTAGCAACAAAATGAGAAAGGTGGTCTAGAATACTTACTTTTCAGTTCCTCCTTCATTTTGGTGGTGTGGTCCTGGAGTTGAGACTAGCTGCGTGCCAGTTTCTCGTTGTCCTCCTTCAGACGACCACACTCTGCGGTCACGTGGCTATTCCCCTCTTGGAGGCGGGTTACTTCAGCTTCTAAGCCTGCATTATAGCTGTCACTACCAACAACGCAACAATACGTGTTACACACCTGCTGTGATAAAGTGACAACTTACTTATTTTTTTCCTGCTCTTTGTTATTAAGCTGGCCGACTAGGTTCTAGTTCTGTGCCTCTAGCTCTGCCCTCTTCTGGTCGGCGGCTTCAAGTTGGCGGCACAAGTGTTCCACCTCGGCCGCCAGTTCTTTATTCTTCACCATGATTCCCTCAATCTGGTCGAAGCACCTCTTTTTGTACTTCACGGTCTTCATCAAGTCCTGCATATAAACAAGCTAAGTCAGACAGATCGACTACATAACAGGGTTAAGTGGTCAAGCCAAACATACCTAGACTTCTGTCACCAGATGCTTTGCCGCCCGTTCGACTCTTAGGGTCTCTTCGACCTCTGGGATTTCTTCGTGCATAACCCACTCGTTGTTCCGCCAGCGCGACACATATACATGTTGTCGCTTATCTTGGGGATGGCCCAAGACCTCTTCTACTTCGTCCTCTATAGCCTCCTGTTCAGGGGGCGGTGCTGGTCTGGAATCTACAGTCTCCATGACCACCATGGCTCTCCCACGAGCCGTTGCATCGGCAAGAGTGCTCTGTGCCACCTCCGGCTGCTGCTCCTCGGCTTGGTCTGGTTCCCTTGGCGCCAAGGTATCCACCTTAGTAGGGTTAGTGCTCGGAACACTTGTACTTAGCTCAGGCTATCTTCTCAACCAGCTGCTCAGGGGACTGTCGTCGGGCCAGCTCGCCTGCTGAGGTTCTGGCGGAGTTTCTTCTATAGGTTCCTCCAATGGCTAGCTGCTGGGTAGTTTTTTCCGCCATTGCTGGCGAAGTCGTGCCACACCCGGCTAGCTGGTCAGGATTTTCGGTGGACGCCGACCTAATATATCAGAGAAAAGTTCAGAAGACAATAGTATTCAATACAAATTATAAGCTTACATCAAAGTTACAGATACTTATAGCTTGGAAGCGCAGGAATGATGTGGCGAAGGAGCGTCTCTTCGACCTGCCCCTGCTCCGCGTGCTCGGTAGGTTCCACTAGATCTTTTTCCACCACCGGTATAGGCGCCAGGGTTTGATGCTTGACATTTCCCCCGCTTGTCCTCTGTGCTGTAGTGGTTAGTGATGCTGATCACTGCTGGCACATAGGAGCCACCCTGCTTCCGTCGACACCAATTTGCCTCCTCCTCTTTCGAGGGACGAGCCAGGAAGATGTCCAGCATCCTCTGCTTCATCAGTCTGAAAGGGGGAAGATGGCTTGGCGCCGTTTGTTGGCAGCCGGCCGCTTGCCAGCAGCTCTAGTCGAATGCGTCCTCCGCAACCTTGAGTGCTGCCCAGTGGAATGTCTTCGGATCCTAGCACTAGGTCTGGGCTGGCAGGGCCAGCAATTTGCTGGCCAATCCACACCAGGGGGTGGAGACATGAACACTGCTTGCCTCGGTCACGACCATTACTCTGAGAAACATAGAGGAGACAATAGTCAATTTCTTGTTACAACATGATTCTACAGGTACAAGGGAATATCATTTACCTTTGGGGGAGGTCGGGCTAGCTTGAAGGAGTGCTCGATGTCATTTAACCGAACATAATTGGGATCGGCTAGGTTGAATAGCTCCCCAATCCTGGCCTTGACTTCTATCTTGTCGAGCGCCTCTTTCCTGGTCCTCGTTGGATCTGCGCTCCCCTAGTACTCGAAGCCAGGATGTACCCTCTTCTGGCAGGGCTAGATCCTTCAGCTGATGAAGTTCCCGACCACACTTGGACCATCCAGCTTTCCCCTGCGATGCATTGTCTATTGCACTTCCATGTATTCATACACATGCATCTTGCATCTCATTTAGGTACGCTAGATGAACCACGTGAAGAATGAGATGTTGGAGCCAAACCCGAAGACGATGTTTGATGGATCTGTCCCGAAGATGGAAGGACTAAGCAAGTGCTAGGGCCGGAGATGTCACCAAGTCGGTGCAAGCTAACTGAACTGACTTGTGTCGGATCCCAGGCAAGCCCCGGAGCATTCTAAGTCTCCCCGTAATTTACAAATATTTACTTAAGTACTTATGATTGATGCATTAGGTTATAAGAGTTGAATGGAACCACTTGATGCATGTACATTCCTTGTCCAGATATTACACCTTTAACCGGTATAGGTCCAGGATCGAATATATATGCTTAGCCATGCTTAGACCGGTAGAAGTCGGGTGATGTCCTGTCACCTGCGAGATATAGGTGGATACCGGAGCACGGTTGGCTATATCTGCTATCGTGGAACAGAACCATGGGGTAAAAGTAAATGGAGACCGGATGGGAAGTCGATAGAGAAGCAACAAGACAGGAAGGTCTTGGGTGTGGACTTATCCCCGTCTGTGTCGATTAAGGACCGTACCGTTGTTGGCGCTTCTGACAAGATTGAATGCATGCCTCTCACTTAGCTGGCCGGATAACTCGTTCCGACCGCGAAGCCAAGTAATTCAACTCAGGCCGGGAACCATTCTGTTGTGCGCTCCTTCCGGGGAATGATCAGACTGAGCCCAAGGGCAGGCGTGGCCTGAGCATCCTGGCATCTGGTGTTCCAGATTGTGCGGCGCGGTACGGACCCACGAAATGTGTACCTGAGTTGTACCAAAGGTGACCTAAGGTGACCGTTGATCTGGTCTGCCTGGGTTTGTGTTAGGAATAAATTCCCAGCTGGTTGAAATCGATTCGAATCGCCGTCTCTCCCGGATAGTGAGAAACTTGGCTAGTCCCAACATCGTAGTAATTGGATTATGGAATGTGATGGTTTGGATAAACATGGAATTACTATACCTGCTATGGTTACTATTGTATGCTCCAAAAAGATATACCACATGTTTGGCACAGGATAGTTGCTAATCTAGAGATGGATAGTTCTAATTAACTGGATAACAGAATTATAATTGTATATTTGAGTTAATCGCTTTTTATGCAAAATGTTGTCCAGCTACCTCCACTTATAAAGCCTTGCATACTCCTTGGAGTCAATTTTATTTCTAGTTATGACGGGTAAGTCTAGCTGAGTACATTCGAGTACTCAGGGTTTATCCCACCATGTTGCAGGTAAGGTTTGACCTGCTGAGGATGGTGGCTAACCACCGGTGGGCTCGGTGACTCTATATTCACTTCTCATCTACATGCTTTTGTCTGAGGATGTCACTTATGCTAGCAATGTATTTGGAACTTATATTAATGTAATCATTTGAAAGCTATCTTGTTTTCACCAATCGATTTTGAAACCCCAAACTTGTACTATTAATTGTGAACTCATTGTAATATTATTTCCGCTGCAACTCTGTGTATGTGATGTGTATTTGCTTAATCACGCGATCTTGGTTGTGATGTTGATTTACCGAGGTCCTGCGTGACACTCGGCGGACTACCGGGTTTATATAAGTGAAAGTATGCGCGTGTCAACGTGTTAGCGGGGACAGCCGTACTTGATCTTGTATAAATTGGGCGGTTCTGTCACAATTGGCATGCAAGATGTGGCCACTTAAATTTTAGAGCTCAAAGAGATCTAAGTTGTAAAAGGATGGTAGATGGAATGCCAACTGTAAACTGAGTAGAGCAAGTATGTGATGAGTGTCCTTGGGAAACAACACAGAATTCCTTTTCCACAAGCTTCAAATTTCAGAGCAGAAAAGGGACTAGAATTAGTTCATGCAGACTTGTGTGGTCACATCACTCCAAAAACCCCAGGTGGTTGCTCATATTTTCTGTTAGTAGTTGATGAGAGATGTTGAAATCAAAGGACCAGGCTTTAGATTACTTTAAGAAAGTCAAAACTAGAGCTGAAGTTGAGTCTAAAACTAAGCTAAAGGCCCTGAGAACAGATAGATGGGGGGAGTTCACATCTCATTTGTTCTCAATTTTCTGCAATGAACAAGGAATCAAACACTACACTTCTACTCCTTACTCTCCCCAGTAGAATGGGGTAGTCGAGCGTCGAAACCAAACAGTGGTGGAGATGTCAAGGTGTATGCGGAAGGCAATGAAGGTTCCTGCAAAATTTTGGGGTGAAGCAGTTTTGACTGCTGTTTATGTTCTTAATAGGTCACCTACAAAGAGCCTACCTAGAAAAAAAAATCCTTTTGAAGCTTGGCACAAGAAGAAACCAAATGTTAGTCATGTGAGAACTTTTGGTTGTGTGGCTCATGTAAAGCACAATGGTCCTGGCCTGAGTAAGCTGTCAGACAGATCATCAAAAATGGTTTTCATTGGCTATGAATCAGGCACAAAAGGATACAGGCTTTATGATCCATCTACTGGTCGTCTAGTGGTCAGTAGGGATGTGATTTTTGAAGAACATCTAGCCTGGGATTGGACCAGTGCAGCCAGCAGCTCAGTTAGTTCAGTGGAAGAGACTGAAACATTCATTGTGCATTATCAGAGTACTGTAGCAGAACCAACAACAGAGCCAACTGTAGAAATTCCTGCAGTAGAAGAAGAGGGGGAAGATTCCAATGATCAAGGGGGTGTTGTGGGTCCTAATGAAGCAACACCTAGTCCCTCAAACAGTCCAGGCTCCAGCCAGGCACCTGCTGTGGTGTGGGCAACTCCACCAAGTCATCATTCTGAAAACACTTATGGAGGACCACTGAGATTCAGAACTCTGAATGATCTTCTTGACTCTACTTATGAAGTTCTTGACTATGAATACAGTGGTGTGTGTATGTTGGCAGCTGATGAACCAATGGGAGTAGATGAAGTACTAGAAGAAGAATGCTGGAGAGAAGCAATGAATTGCGAGCTGCAGTCAATACAGGGAAACATCACATGGTATTATGCAGACCTTCCAAAAGGTCACAAAGCAATAGGTTTGAAGTGGGTTTATAAGGTGAAAAGGGATCCAGAGAGTAACATTGTCAAGCACAAGGCTAGACTTGTTGCAAAAGGTTATGCTCAGAAGCATGGGGTGGATTATGAGGAGGTATTTGCTCCTGTTGCTAGGTTAGAAACTGTCAGGCTGATTCTAGCACTAGCTGCTCATGGAAAGTGGGAAGTGCATCACATGGATGCGAAATCTGCTTTCTTGAATGGTGATTTATAGGAGGAAGTATATGTTCACCAGCCTCTAGGTTTTCTCAATCCAAGGCATCCAGGAAAGGTGTTGAAACTAAAAAAAACCTTTATGGACTGAAACAAGCACCCAGGGCCTGGAATGCTAAGTTAGATCATGAGTTTGTCAAATTAGGGTTCTGTAGAAGTGAAGAGGAACATGCAGCCTACACGAGGGGTAGTGGTGACACACTGTTACTGTTAGGTGTGTATATTGATGAACTCATCATCTGTGGGCCAAATAACAAGAAGATTCTTGAGTTCAAGCAACAGATGAGCAGAACATTCAGTTTGAGTGACTTGGGCTTGTTGAGATACTATCTGGGAATGGAAGTGAAGCAGAAACCTGGAGAGATTACTATATGCCAGAGAGCATATGCAACAAAAATTGTTGAACAGTGTGGCATGACAGGCTGTAATCCAGTTGATACTCCAATGGAACAAAATAGTAAGCTGTTACCTAGGAGGCCTGATCTTGCAAAAGATGTGACCAAATTCAGAAGCATAGTTGGTAGCTTGAGATATCTAGTGAACACCAGGCTAGACATTGCCTTCTCAGTAGGCATGGTCAGCAGGTTCATGGAGTCTCCTACTACTGAACATTGGGCTGCTATAAAGAGAATTGTCAGATATGTAGCAGGTACTTCTGAGTATGGGTGCAGATTTGTCAGTAGAACCTTTGCAAACCTAAAACTGTTGGGTTACTCTGACAGTGATCATGCTGGTGATCTTGAGAAGAGGAAGAGTACATCAGGTGTTGTGTTTTTCTTGAATGGCAATGTGGTGACATGGACCTCACAGAAGCAAAGGGTTGTGTCATTGTCTAGCTGTGAAGCTGAGTATATTGCAGCAACTTCAGCAGCATGCCAAGGAGTTTGGCTGAGTAGGCTCATTACAGATTTGACAGGTGAAAAACTGTAGAAATTCAAGCTTCTGATGGACAGCAAGTCAGCTCTGGAGTTGAGCAAGAATCCAGTGACACTCGGTATCATTACATAAGAGAGTGCATCAGTGATGGCATTGCAGAGGTGGAGCACATAAGCACTGACAGACAGCTTGCAGACATCCTAACGAAGCCACTTGGGAGAATCAAGTTCGTCGAGATGCGTCCACAGCTCGGTGTCAGTAATGTGTGTCACGATTAAGGGGGTGATTTGTTGTCTAAGCCTCTTGTAATTGTGACAGATCATTGTATCCATGTTAGGTGCATTTAGATAGTTCAGTTAAGTCGTGAACATGTTTGTAATTTCACGTAGAATCGTGGGTAGGGGCGGAGGCTGCACACCGCTGCGTCATGACCGCGTCAAGGGGGCTGGCTCCGCCATGGTGTGCATGCCGTGCATGTCGCACGGACGTTCGCAAATGACGGCGTACCGTGTAGCTGCACGTCGTGGCGGGAGTTGCGGATCAAGGCCCATGATAAAGACAATAAAATGCATCAGAAAAGAGCTGCGCCTATAGCACTGAAAACTACTCTCTCTCTCTCTCTCTCTCGTGTGTTCTTGGCTGCTTCGCCGTGGAGTTCGTGGTGACCGCGCACTGAGCATCGCAGTGCGCCGGTGGGTTCATAGCGTCGGCGGTGATCGCCGGTCCTAACATGTCCGAGCACCTGTGATTTGGAGGACCTTAGGCGTGTATGCATTTTGATCAGATGTGGAGCAAATACAGTTTGATCATTGCTGTTTCACCGTAAACAACCAAGCAAGATTTGGTTCCCGTTGTAGCATGGTTTAGTTTACATTACAGGTGACTAAAGCTTTTCCTTGCAAAGTACTCATTCTTTTTTTTTTTTGAGGTAAACTTTGGGGGATCAAATCGATCCCCACCTGATTCATTTCCACATATTCCGGCAAGCTGGTGGGTGGAAGGGGCGTGGCCCTCCAAATAGTACAGTTGGTTTACATGATGATCCTAGATCAAAGAGAGGGGAGAAGCAATTACATGTTCATTGTGTTACACCAGTTCAAGGCCTTGTCGCATTTTGCCTTGGAATTCTGCATTTCTAGGAGCATACTGACTGTCTACAGGCCGCCGTTATACGATCTACGCTCGGTGGCAGTCCTTTGAATATGACGTCATTTCGGTGCTTCCAAATCTCCCAGCAACACAGCAAGATGAAGGGGTGAGCGACGTCCTTGTGAATCCTGGGTGGCGCCTGAGACAGCCACAGCTGCTTGACCTCGTCGATATCAGTTGGCACCCAACCTATCCAGGTCCAGAAGGAGTGCACGAATCAGCAGCCCGAGACGATGGGATCTGCAGTCTCCACTGCCTCACCGCATATGGCGCAGTTTGCATCATCCACAATGTTTTTGCATAGGAGAGAGGAGCGGCATTGTATACGATCTTGTGTGAGAAGCCAGACGAAGAACTTTACCCGCGGAGGAGCGAAGTTGCACCAGACGAACGTGAAGGAGGCGCAGACGTGGTCACCACGCGTTGATGCCTGGTATATGATGCCGGACATTAGGCAATGGCCGTCGCCCTGGAAGAAACTCTCTGGTGAGTCGTCGAGGGAATACGTTTGGAAGGATATCTTCTAGGTGCTGAAGCTCTGTCGCCGCTTCGGGAGTGAGGCGGTGTTGGAGTAGGTTGTGCACACCTGCCTCCATGACGTCGCGCACTGACGTCGCGCGACCATGAAAGTTGCTGTAGATCGCCGACAGCAGCTCCGCCAGAGGGCCCTGGGCGAGCCAGGTGTCGTGCCAGAAGGACGTGACCCGGCCATTACCACTGATACTGTCGTGATTCGCTGGTAAGCTGGGAGAAGGTCTCGTAGCACTGTCCAGTGCGTTCCAGCATTGTCCCCGCTCACATCGGCCAGGTTCACATGGTCGGTTGCCCATTGCGCCCAGGTGGAGCCGAGGGGGTGGTGTAAGCGGTGTAGGAGTTTCAAGAGCAAGCAGGCATTTTTAGTGTCTAACCGCTTGATTCCGAGGCTACCATCTTCCTTGGCTCGGCATACATTCTCCCATGCAAGAAGCAGCGAGCACCGGAGACCGTGTCTAAGCCAGTCCACAGGAAAGCCCTTCGTCTCGCGTCGATGGCGGTCACCACGCTCGGCGGCAGACACATTGCACCCATGGCGTAGGTTGGGACTCCGGCAAGGACAGAGTTGATGAGCACCACCCTGTACGCCGTGCTCAAGAGCAAGGCCTGCCAGCTTGCTAGGTACTTGTCCACCTTGGCGATGAGGGGGGCGAAATCTGACAGTGGCAGCTTGACATTGGACAAAGGCAAGCCGAGGTAAGTTTGGTGGAAGGTGCCGACCTTGCATTGTAGTGTGCTCATGATTTCTGTGAATGCCCCATCCGGAATGTGCATTGGGGTTACAGTGCTCTTGCTGAAATTGATCGCTAATCCGGTTGCTTCAGAGAACATGTCCAGCACCTGTTTGAGTCTTCTTGCTCCAGCTGCGTCGGCCTTGACCAGGAGGATCGTGTCACCCGCGTATTGCAGGACCAGGCATGGCTCATCGACAAGCGGGTGTCGGATATCAACTTCTGACTTGATGAGAACCTGGAGCGCATCTGCAACAAGGATGAACAGGTACGGTGACAGAGCGTCACATTGGCACAGTCCCCTCTTACAGTTGATCTAAGGGCCCGGGATGCCATTTACATGAACAGCCGACTTAGAGGTTGTTAGTAGCGACTGCATCCACCGAGACCATTTGCCTGGGAATCCGCGGGCCTCTAGAATCTTCAGCAGACTGGACCAATTGACAGAATCAAATGCCTTCGCGAAGTCCAGTTTGATAACTAGTGTCGGAGCATGCCGCTTGTGGCAGCATTGAACCAGTTCAGTAGCGAGCATGAAGTTCTTCGAGATCGATCTGCCATTGATGAAGCCCGTCTGATCAATGTGAATCAGCCGATTGATCAGCTGCTGTAGTCGCGATGTGAGCAGCTTAGTAAAAATCTTGACGGGGCAGTTCTCTAGCGATACCGGCCGAAATACACTCGTCGTGACCGCTGTCGCTGTCTTGGGTATTAGAACAATGAGCGCCCGGTTGATGCGCTGTAGCTCCACATCTTCACGGTGGAAAGCGTCCTAGGAAGCGCATAACGGTTATGTCCAGGTTATAACCCGGTGTCTCAAGGTCCCGATTAGTTAGCGGATCACGTGGCCCGCAACACACCAGCTAGCGAAGGCCCGAACGACCGAGACCCAGCTAAGCCAAGTGAACCAAGTCGGATGCTAAGGCCAGGGTCAGCCACGACCCCTTCCTCATGCCTAAGCCGCACGGTGCTCTAAAGAAGCACGACCTCTCCCCGTCAAGACCTCTGAAAGGAATTGGGAGAGGTCAGGCCCAGCCAAGCGTGCCTGCTCTGATAAGAACAAGCATACCGCACTGACCCCGCAAGGACCGAGGGGACAGCGGTCACATCGGTCCAATCAGAAGTCATCCCTGTGCCACACTGCACAGATAAGACAACACTGCACGACGGTGACGACCGGTATAGAACCCACCGTCCAAATATAGTCCGACAAGACAAAGGTACAACTCTACCCACTATGGGATGAGATCCACGATGAGAGCCTTGACTTAGAGGCCATTCCAGGTCGGCGAAGCCACGACCCCCAACGATTGGGATCGTGGCCCTCAACTCCTCAAGCCAACCAGGTATCGACGACCTAGGGGTAGCTACCAACTCCTGTACGACGCCCCAGGGAAACCAGGAGACGATGACGAAGACCACGGCAGAGACCACGTCGCGCAGGACGGCTGGCGAACCACCAGCGTGCCTACAGTGCTGCCACGGCCGGCACAGTAGCACCACGCCACACCATAACGCGACGTGGCCATAAGACCATGATGACAACCACGCCCGGACGTGTACCTCAAGATGGCGTAGCTTGTAAGCCAAGTTAGCCAGGCCCTCCCTTAGGCTCATGACCCTTCGGTCAGGAGAACCTACTGCGTTGTAAATGCCCTGGCCCCGAACTCTATATAAAGGCAGCCAGGGCACCATCTCCAGACATTCTGATCCATCTTTCATTCACTCATTCTTACACCATAGAAGGGCAATGAAGCTTTTCCTTCGGGCAGCCCATCTCCTAGTTCTAGATCTCCTACCTCTTCCACCATTCTTGCACTCCCATTGTAAGAACTTCAGAGCATTCAAGCGAGGAACACACACTAGATCATCTCTGAGACTGAACATAGGGCTCTGGCCTGAACCAGTATAACTCCTCGTGTCTTTTGGATGCTACCATCGTCTTTCTAGAGCAGCACGACAATTGTATAAATTTACTAGTCCGGTTTATAAAACACCGACAGTTGGCCCGCCTAGGTAGGGAACAGTCGCGCACTCTCGTTGTTGAGCAGGAAGCACTGGCTCCTCACATCGTTGGTGGACTCGCTGGCGAAATGGCCCATGGTGTCCACATCCGCCGTGAAAACTATGAGTTCACTGGAGTCAGAGGGCCAGCAGCCCACGTCTACCTACAGCCACAGCCCAAACCTCCGTCATGGAGATCTAGGTCCTATGGCTCAGTAGCGAACACACTCTCGGAACTGCCCTCTGCGGCAGCATCCCTGAGTTCACCAACATAGGGGGGCCAGTACCCTCTCTCGTCACTAGTCATGGCCAAGTCCTCCACCTAGGAGGTCGGAAGCCCACGACTCATGACGAACTCACCTAGGGAATGGCCTTAACCTGGCCACATCCTTTTGGGGGAACCACGCGGTCATCCATACTAATGGGTCAGCACCCATCAGCCAACTTCTACCCCGTCCAGGTCAACCACTGTGGGAAGCCTGGATCTAGCGGTGGAACCACGCCTCGAGCAGCGTCTCCGCAACCAGTGGAACGCCGCATGTCAAGGCGCACACGAGCGACGAAATCACCCGTCGCTGCGCGGTGGCATCACACGTGATCAGGTGGCTACCCGGCGCCGTGCCTCGCAAGGCCAAGCCTAGGAACCAGGACCCAGGTCTAGCATGGTGGGCAAACTAGTCCGTCATGGTCAAGTGAACTGTCTGCTGTCACTCGAAGGCACGTGCATCCGAGAAAGCAGACTCCATGAGCGCACTGCAGTGCCACGTCGAGTGGACCAAATCGCGTTGCACTCAGATCCCACTTCCACAGCGATAGGTCACGCCAACTCCTAGTCGAAGAGTAGCGACCACACCTAGAGGCGAGAACGCGATGACCGTGACACCATCGTAGCACGAAGGCTCAAACATCAGAACACACAAGCCCTCCCAGTAGAAGCCACAACGGACCAAACTCGAAGAAGTCACCCTCAGAGGCTCACGAGCCCACCGAGGATGTCGAGCTGGTAAAGGTCAACTGCAAAGCCAGCCGAAGGGACGATCCACGCCAACTACAGCCATCCCAAGCACTGAAAGAGCATCCTCACCATCTCAGTAGCTCAGAGATCACAGTGGCTTCACCATGAGCAAACGCAATAGGGCTCGCTGCACCCCGAGCAGCGACAGTTAGTTTCGCGACAACTTCCGGTACATCGGTTAGTCACATCCACTTTGACCTTAGCCTCTCTACCTAAGCACGTGCACATACACATACAAGCCCACCAATAGTTGCAAAAACCAAGGGCCCACGCGTAGAGCAAACCATATAGCACGATGCCCATACATCTCGTCCTAGTAGCGCTCTAGTCCCGAGTGAATCAATCCGACTCGCACTCGCATCAGGACACGACTCATTCACGGGGGCTACACACATAGGTACATATGCACGACCTGCGGCGCAGCACTATTTGTCATCGTCCCAGCAAATAACCCACTTTGAGCTTCTCCCAATCACGCCTCTCGCGGTAACAAACCGGTGACCTGCACCTCGATTTCCCGCTCATATGGGACTGAAAGGAAACGAGGAACACGCTCGTCCAACACAAAAGGAACGAAAGGAAAGAAATCTTTCGCTGCTCGATTGCTTTCTTCTCACATCGTGCCGGATCTACGACCTACCAGGAGATGCCTCATTGCTCTAATGGATCGCGCACCTTTTAGCTCTGCGGGCCAGCCCCCAAGTTAAAACGTGCACCACGAGCGCAAGGCTAAGAGGGACGAAGCACATTCCAATTCAAATGAAAAGAAAAGCAAAAAGGTGGGAAAATGACAAGCAAATACGCCAATCACGTGCCATCATGTACACTAAACCCAAACATACTCATTATAGAAGTGAGATACACACAAAATCTAGGCCGCTTACATTAAAAAACTCCTATACAATGGAAGCCTGAAACAAGAGATGAACAGTGGCAGATGGCACCTTGCTAGTGAGGACCTCTATGCCACGAGCGGCGGCATCTCTGATGGCAAGGATCTCGACATTGGACTTCCTCGATGAGTATCCTTGCCCTACGGTGTCATAATCTATGCCCTCATAGTGGGAGCCGACCAACGTCAAGGCCTCAAGCACACCACTGTGAACCCCCATAGAGACCAGGGGACCACCCAATGATGAGCCTCATTGAGGACAAAGTACTAGCTAGGTACTCCCTCGGCTAACACCAAACACGACGTTGCACATGGCCTGCACAAAACTACTCAGTGCCATCAGCTCTGTGGTCACCTCCTGTGCCCTCTGCTCCATGGCCATCATCGCCTCCAAATCCAAGAGCACTCTCACGCGCAAACCTGAAATGACTAGTCGATCCGCAATCAAGCACGGCCATCAATCTAAGACCCAACGCGGGCAAAGAAGAACTCACCAACACAAGTGGAACGAAGGCCTTGACACTCAGCTTTGAGGCGGATGACGTACCTACTCAGCCTCGCACCGAGCAACATCCACCGTGGTGCGCTACGCCTCCTGAGTGGCCATTGCCGCCTTGAGGCATGATCACCTGGGTTGCCCGCAAACCAATCTGAGATCAATCTCGCGCCCCCATTCCATGAGCTGCTCTCAACCCCTCCAATGGCGTTGACCTAGCCCTCGTGGAGCTTCACCTGTGTTTTCCTGGAGACCTCCAATTCCTCTCGCAGGCATTGCACTTCCACCTCTACCTTGGCCAGGAGGTCACGATCTGTAGTATCCTTTGACTGCGCCTGGAAGTCTAGACATAGAAACTGGGACTTCTCCATGAAGTCCTCATCAATTCCTACAAGAGAAGAAAGAAATAACCGCACCATTCAGCTAAAAGAACGACTCACATAGCAAGCCCAAAAGACAAAGCAGAGAAGTGAGGCTGCACCTGTTCACGGGGTGTGACCTCCTCGGTCATCAGCCATTGGGCCTCCGCACCCAACCCAGTGACAGCGGTAGCTGCATCGACTAGCTTTGATAGGGTCACAAGGACCCCCTCACGACTCTGTGAGGCACCACCCAACATGTCCTATTCAGCCATGTCATTCACCTCAAACAAAGCTTCATGGTGATCCATGAGGTGTGGCCAAACGAAAGGATCCTTGCTAGGACCGACTTCCTCACCGCGAGGAACTAGGGCAGACCCACCAACGGGACCAGCTACCATCCCCATGAATGAGGGATCAATGGCAGGCGGCAAGCCCGCTCCCTACTCTAAGACAACAGTCACTTCAATCACATCGACACCTGGCGCCTCCCCCTTGACCATACCTACCGATGCTCCAATGCTGTAGCAGTCCTTGCCCCCAGCCGATGAACACAAGGTCATGAGGGGAAGGTGCCAGGCTACGGTCACATCGGCCTCATCGTGGCTCGATGAAGGGTCCAACTGTATAGGTGGATTCACAAAGCCCAATGGCTTGGCAATCGCGAACCTAGGAAGAATCTCCCTACAACAGAACTCCCTAAAGATGCGAGAAAGAAGACAATATAGGCTCTATCACTAAAAGAAAAAGGTCAAGGGGTAACATACCTCCTGGAGTGGCTCACCGAAGGGGGGACAACGAGACTCATCACGCCTCTCCCTAGGAGCAGAACCACAACCGGGGCTACGGCACCTGACATCATGGGACCAAAAGCCAGCGAGGCACCACGGGCCGCGACGGCGGCATCAGCCTTCGACCGCCTGCCAACTCCTACCCCATGGTTGGATAGCTACAAATCAACCAAGGGTAGGCTAGATAGGGTCGAGGATGAAAGGCCTTGACCCCCACTATCGAAGGCGCAAGGGCACTTCGAACTCGGCTCTCTCAATGGCAATGAAGCCGAACACTTCCGCGCGGCCTTGTCCTCATTCATGTCACGTGCCGCACTACCGCCGCTGCTCGACCCGGCCCTATCTCTAGATCTCTGGGATTTGGCAAGAACATGCTAGAGCACCTCTGACTCTTTGTTAGAGTTGCTCCCTAGATTCTTGCCTTCATCAGCGCCACCTTCATCCAGCAGCAGAGCCCCACGCCTTCACTGCTCCGCCCGAGGCCGCATCCGCTCGCCGGATGTGAAAGTGAGAGCGGAACTATAGGACAGGCTGCCAGAAACAAGCTACATTAGCAATCACCCACCTGATGCTGACCATAGACAAAGGGAAAAGCACAGGAAAGGGCGAGTCAGTAGGTCAAGATGATGACTCGCCGAGAATGCCACGACGGCGCACTCGGTTGAGACCACAACTCCTCCACCGACGAGCCCAGCCATCCACTGCATGATCATGTCGTCCTCAAGCTCCTCTATAGCCTCCTAGGTCGGGTCTGTAGCCCCAAAATAGTCACACAGTAGATGAGCCCACTGCTTCAACGAAACAACCCGATGCTTGACCATGACCAAGAACACTACAACACCGTCCAAACCGGCCAACACTTGGCCCTTGAGGACCTCCTAGATCTCCACCACCTCTGCCTATCGTCTCTAGTTGCACCACCGACCCCAGGAGGCCAACCTCACTAGGAGAGCGACCGAGAAGGGAAGCAAAGTGGTGGAGGCATCATCACAAATGTAGAGCCAACTTCCATGCCAGCTAGAGTTTGAACTCCTCAACGACAGTCATGGGTAGAGATGGGACACCCCAAAGTGCATCTAGATGTTCATCCTACCTATAGGGGCCAACGCTTCACTGGTGGACCCTAGCACCCTCTGACTCTTAACTTCGAAGAGCCACAGAACAGGTCTTTGTTGGGTTTTATCCCAAGAAAGGCCTCGTAGATGACCACAAAGCCTGCCAGCTGCAGCACACGGTTGGGAGAAAGATGTTGCATCTAGACGCCATGATCCTAAAGGAATCCCTGGATGAAATCCGATGTCAAAATCCCAAACCAGCGCTCTTGGAAATCGGTGAAAGACACCATTTCCCTAGGTCGTGGGTTGGGGTGCACCTCGCCGGCAGTAGCCCTCCACCTAGTGACTTGCTTTGGTGGGAGAAGACCATCTTCGACAAGCCACAACAGCCATAACTCCGTCACCATCGAAGGTACCTGTAACAACCCAAAAATCCACACACTGAAAATACCAACTACAAAATTTTTCTTAAAAACTTCCATGTGATGATGAGTGTCATGTATAGTAACCCAACCTAAGAAATGCATTAGGTATAACCCCAACCCAAGTTAACACATAAGCATGTCATGTCATTAGTTAATTGCGTTTATTTAAATTCTAACAAATAAGTGTTACATACATTAAATTGTGATTTGGATTTCCATTTGAGTTATGATATGCTTAACAACTCCAATAAATTAGGTGCACCAATTTGGAATTCAGATTCTAGAACCAAATTCGAATTCAAACAAAAGAGATGAAATGAAAAACAGAAAAAGAAAATGAGGAAGAAGGCCTCGCAGCCCAGGCTGCTCGGCTTCGTAGCCCAGCTAGCCCAACGGCGCCCACCTTGCACCGGTGCGCCCATACGCAGCCCACGAGCCGGCCCAGCGCGTCGCCCACGCTCGCGCACCTGTCTGCCTTGCTCGCAGCCACTGGCCGCTGGACCCTACATGTTAGCCGCACCCCCCGTCTATAGTGTCGTCTTCCTCACCCACGCCTCAACCGCCTACGCGACCGGCGCTCGACAGCTGTGGCAGGGGCAGGCCAGGGGGTCACGCCCGGGGCATGACCCTATCCCCTTGCATCGCGCCCACGCAACCCCGCACCACCATTTGATGCGATGCACACGCCTCCACCGCACGATGCCATCCGCCCTGGGAGGCATGGCGCTCGGCTATAAAGCCAGCCCGCACGCCGCTCACGCGCGGCGCCCTAGCTTCTCCCTCAGCCTCCGCCGCTGCTTGGTGGCCCAGCAGCCGCACCACACCGAGAGTAGAGGGTCAAGAAGGAGATCGTGGGAGGAGGATCAGAGCCCCCGCACACTGCTGAAGTCACCGGAGCTGAAGGCAACGCCATCGTCGTCATCACGATCGTGGGTCGGCACTGCACGGCACTACTTCCGGAGCTACACGGCCGCAACTCGACACTGCACCGCCATCCTTTCTTCCACAGCACCCACGGTGAGCCCCGGTTCATTCCCTGCTCGCCACAGGACCTTGCTACTCCGGCCATGGCGCTCCATACCGTGAGCGCGTAGGCCAAGGCCATCCCTGGCCTCTAGGCACACCAGCACAGCACACTCACATTGATCGTGACCATCCCTGAGCCCTTGGATGCTGTAGGCCTCTCTAGGTTCCCCGAACGCCGTAGCCGAGCACGCATGCCGTGCTCGCAACGCCGCCGCCATGACACAGCCACCACCAGTCCGAGCACCAGACCATAGGTCCGAGCACCTGACCACCAGTCCGAGCACCAGACCACAGGTCCGAGCACCAGACCATAGGTCCGAGCACCTGACCACCAGTCCGAGCACCAGACCACAGGTCCGAGCACTAGACCATAGGTCCGAGCACCTGACCACCAGTCCGAGCACCAGACCACTGGTCCGAGCACCCGACCACTAGTTCGAGCACCCGACCACTAGTCCGAGCACCAGACCACCGGTCCGAGCACCGACCGCCATGGCTAGTACCAACAGGAGCACCTGGCGCCTCCTTGACTCGCCCGTTCTGTTCGCTGAAGCCACGGGTAACTCACGCGCACGCCGTGACCACTCCGTAGGAGCCCGTAGTGACCCGCGCGCCTCGCCGTCGTCACCATGTTGCTGTGGCCACCGGGAAGACCCTACCGGCCACCTAGGAACTGGAAGTCTTGCCCGGAGCTCTGGATGCCCTCACCGCGTCCACACGGATCCGTAGGAGCCTACACGCCCCACTGTGATGCCTCCGAGGCCATAGCCCCCACACCAATGCCGCCGACGTGATCGGAAGGCCGTCCGCCGTGGCCAAAGCCACCGGAGGCCCTAGAGGACCCCTCGACCTACCAACATGCCCGCTGGAGCATTGTGACGCCCAAGCGCACCACAGAGCCAGCCAATGCCGCTGCACCCACGCCATTCCCGCACGCCGGTTGTGCTCGAGCCACCGTTCGCCATGACCAGTGACTTAGGATGCACCATCCGTCACCCTGACTCCACCATTGCAGTCGCCATGGCACAGGGAGACTTTTCCCCACCTCAATTGGATGCTTGAGCCGTTGTGGGAGCTCGCCGGTGAGCATGTCGCTGGTGGAAGCGCACCGTGGAAGAAACAGAGGAGAAGGGGCAAGGTGAGCAGCGCAGCCCTGCACCCGGTGCACATGAGCCAAGCCGAGGAGAAATGATGATGGGCTCGGTCCACCATGGACCCTGCCTTAGGACCATGGATCAGGAGCGCTGGTCCACCGTGAGCCACACGGTGTGAGCCGTGCTGCGGATGAAGCCCAATAAGAGCCCATGGCCATGACGTGGCTGCGCCACAGCATGCCACATGTTCGGCCCGGCCTGGCCCACACCGGCCCGACCCGAGCCCACCAAGGCCTGTTTGAGACCCAGCACATATTGACCGTTGACCTGGCCCCACATGTCAGCAGCACAGACACGCTGGACCCACACGTCAGATGCTGACGTCATGATGACGTCACGACGGACCCACATGTCTACGACCCAAGAGCCCCTGGACCCACCTGTCAGCTTGGAACCGAGACGCTGACGTCATGCTAACATTAGCATGCCACGTTGACCAGTGACACCGTGACACGAGTCAGCCCAGGATTAATTCAGCCTTTTCCATTTTCAGAAATAGATTTAATCTTCGGAAATTCATAACTAATTCATACGACCTCGGAAAAATATGAGACCAGGACCAAAATTCATCTAAAATCAAGCTCTACGCAATGAATTCTTGTTTGAGTGCATTTGACTCTTTTGAATTTTTATTGCTTCTTTGTGCTACTCTATAGACATCGCTAACGCGACTATAATGCAAACATTGCAGACTCAGAGGAGAACCTGACGGATGAGGACCGTGAGTATCGTGAGGAGTATGGAGACAACTACACTGAAGGTGCCACATCCCACCCAACCTCGTAGCACCTATTACGCATGGCTAATATAGAACTGCTATCGCTTTACTTTACTGCTACAATTATATTATGCTAGGACTTGCATGGTAGTATGCTTGCTTGGAAGCCTTTACCTTGACACAACCTTACCCCTGCATACCCTGCTATTAGGCTAGACACACGCTTGCTACTATATATTTCATTACTTATACTTCTACTACGCTTATACTATGTGCGTGGTGGGAACTGGTGTTACCTAGACTATGGGGAGAGTGCTGCGTGTGTGACTTGGGTGTGTGGAGGGTGAGGGTTGTGTCGACCAAGTTGGAGTATATGACGAGCCTAGGGCAAGTGTTGCCATGGGGTGCTACCTGGGCACCCCTGGAATGGATACCCATGGTGGGTAAAATGGTATATGAGGTGGACCTGGGTGTGAACCTGTGACGGGTGGAGCCCGAGATGGAGGTGCTGTGGTGGCACGATGAATGGAAACCCTGATGGAGACATTCTGGCTTGGTCACCCCTAAGGACTTACTAGTACTCAGATTCACCGGGAAGCCTTACGTACCACTCGCCCTATATGGTGCGGGACAGCTAGACTACTTGGTAGGATATGGCCACTACTGATAGGTTGATAGTGGACAGTGTAAGGAGGTATGGGGCGCGGAGGATTCCCCCCACACCCTTCCGAGACTTCATGGAGACCTTGTGGACCTGGCTCATGACTCACAGTTTTAGCCACCCCAGACTTGACTTGGGGTGAACCAGGGCTGAATGGTAGAGTGGCATTATCCTAGGCTAGCAAGCAGCCGGAATCAGCCTAGTTGACGACGGTCAGTGAGGAAAGCGGATCTTGTGGTTATGTAAAACCTCTGCAGAGTGTATGGTTGATTGATCGATACATGTGCCGACTTGTTGGCTATGGACCTTTCCTGGGTTTCGCTTAAACTAGATAGTGAGATGAGTCATTCTCTTCTTCCCCCGTGAGAGAGTGTTGGTCGTAGCCAGGGGCTACGGGCCTTGAGACAGTGCCGAGAGGGAGTTGGCCTGTCGACTGAGCGATGGTATGGTTATGGTATGGTGATGGTGTGGAGATGGTGGTATGTCGATCCTAGGATCGAAACCTAGCTCTGGAATGGGGGTGGTGTGGAATGGGGTGGAAAGGGTGATAAAACTTGACTATACTTTTATATATATATATACATGATATGCTAAATAAATAGGAGACCCCAGCCTTATAGGTTCCTGTTGACTATGTCCAACTTGCATCCAATTTCCACAAAGCAATGCTCATAGGGTTGGGAGTGGCCAGTACAAATCGTACTGATAAATTTTGGCATATAGGTTCTGCTGAGGAGTATAGCTCCGAGGAGTTTGACGATTGAGGGATTCGTGCCTACGCTCGAGTTTGGTGATCTTATCTTCAAGCTGTTCTGAATGAATGCTACTCTTGATTCCACCAATGCGGCGATGTAATAATTTATATAATTCCGCACTATTTGTACTCTGATATTATCATTGTATGGATGTGATATTCAACTGAAATTTGGGTAATATGATTTACAACGATCTTATTACACTTCGATGCTGTGGATTTCCTTTTGTGGAAATTGCGTCGTTTTAGTTGGTATCAGAGCCATACTTGACCATAGGATGAAACCCTTAGAAATGGACGATAGAATAGGACGTAAACAACCCTTCTTTCGGTTATATACCGACCCTGCATTTACTTTTATGCAAGGCTTATCTATTATGGACCTGCTAACACCTGTCCCCATGAAACATGCAGATGGCAACGAACGTCGACTGGTCGCCACTAGGACCGCTACCTCTGGACCACGCCAAGCTTACCTTTGACCTACGTGAGCTCGGGGGTTTTGCATAGACCCTCTGCCGAGTTCTTGTCACGTTAGGTGTCCTCGACGAGCTTGTCAAGGTCACCTGCACTGGGAAGCCAGCTAAGGAAGGAGGAATCGAAGGACTGATTGTCACCTTAGTGGAGTTCCCAGCTAGCACTACCTTACCTTCTGTCCTAGCTTTCACCGAGTTGACTATAGAGGACACAGTCGAGGAGGGACTACGAGCTATCTCACATAAGGCACTTCACAGAGTGATGAGGGACCACTACGAGCACCTGAAGACGACAGAGTTCCATCTACTTCCCTAGGCCCTCGACCTTAGCCTTACCCCCAATGAGCAGAGTTTCGCAGCAGGTAGAGTTATCCTTGCCGAGGAGGATAGATGCCTTCATGTCTCAGCCATTCACCTACTGGAGCAGGACAGGTACATGACCCAGCTAGAGTAGAGGAGATGTCAGGACCAAGCCCTCCGGTGGGAGTACCGGGAGCGAGACTCGTAGGGAGCACGGGAGCGAGCTAGTCTACTGGAGACAGTTGCCAAGCTGTAGGATGAGCTCAACCGTCATGAGGAGGACCACAGAGCCAAGGTCGCTGACTTATAGGACAAAGCAACCAACCTAGGCAATAGGAACTGCTACCTCGATAGCAAGGTCTTGGAGTTGCAGAGTGAGTTGGATGACAAGAAGGCTGAGTTCAACCGCAGAGGAGACAGAGAGAGATCCAAGGGGATTGATATGCTGAAGATCCAATCTCAGAACAAGACCCTAACTCAAGAGCTAGAAGAGTTTAGGAAGAAGGCCGTTCGCAACCAGGGTCACCTGATCGAGGCACTTAGGCAGACCGAGTACCTACAGGACAAGTGTGAGAGGACTTGGCAGGCTTGGCAGAAGTCTGATAGGAAGCGCCTTAGGGAGATGAAGGGTATGTGGGATCAGCTACCCAAGGAGGTTCACAGCAAGACGAAGCCTAGGATAGAGGAGTTTGAGTTAGCCCCGACTCGCCTCAACCTAGACGCCTGCCCTACCCTACCTGGAGCAAAGCCTACTGAGGAGCTCGTCGAGGCTTTGAAGTACGTGTCCTGACTTCACAAGTCTGACGAGGAGATCGAGATCAAGAACAGTCGTATCCTAGCCGTGGTGTACGAGTTAGAGTGGATGACCCTGCGTGGTCATGAGTCATGTCAGTAGCTTCCGTAAGTTGTACCCCATGATGTACCCCTTATGAGATGTATTATGAGACACTATGAGTAGAACGATTCTCGCACGTCTTCAAGTGTAGCTACTGGAGATGATGCTATGTAATAAAACCCATGTAATGAATGTTTTGGATCTTATTGCATCTTATGGATCTTATTGCTTCTTTGTAATGAGTGTTGGATAGTGTAAATGTTTTCTTTAAATCATCTAAATCATGTAATCATATTGAATTATAAGCACTTATGGCACAAGCACTAAACTCTCTATGATGCATGTTGCAGATGCCGAACCGCCGTTCAAATCGCCTAATGAATCGAGGACGTGCGCCCACCCCTGAACCAGTTGAACCTAATGGGGGACGTGGTGGCAACAACCGTGGTCGTGGCCATGGCCGTGGACATGGAGGGATACCTTTCCACCTAGGGAATACGCCGCCGCCTGAGGAGAACATTCCTCCACCACCACCACCGAACCTGGCAGAAGTGATGGCACAACAGACCCAGCTTCTTGCAGCTCTTGTTGAAGGAGCAAACCGTCGCCAGGGAGGTCAGCAGAACAACTTCCAAAGAAAGCTAGAGGGATTTCTGAAGCTAAGGCCACCTACCTATGATGGCACTGACCCTGACCCGCTTGTAGCCAATGACTGGCTCAAGGAAATAGAGAAGAAGCTTGACCTCACTACTTTCACGGATGATGAGTGTGTTGGAGCAACCGCACACCAGCTCACAGGTGCAGCACGCGCCTGGTGGGATAGTTTCAGTGACTCCCATGAGGACCCTACCCACATCTCGTGGGATGAGTTCGCTGAAGCATTCACTGAGTATCACATTCCCAAGGGTATCATGGAGGCCAAAGCCGAGGAGTTCCACAACATCAAGATGGGAAAGGACAGGGTGACTGAGTACACTACCCATTTCACTAACCTTCTACGCTATGCCCCTTCCTATGTTGTGAACTCTGAGAAGGAGAAGCTGCACTATTATCGCAAGGGACTTAACCCGCATATCAAGCTAAAGTTTGGCGGTATTGAGAGCAACACATTGTGTGCTCTAGTGGATCGCTGCATCCAGATTGAGAAGGACCGTGCTGAAGCTGGAGAAGAGTACAGGGATAGGAAACGCAAGCCTGAGGAGTCTCTCCGTGGTCATGATCGCAAGAGGTTCCACAGAGATGCACCATCCAGGGAACGCTCTCGCCATAACAGGGAGACAACCCTGGATCGAGTAGGAGAAGTGGAGGCTACACCGTCAAATACTCCCGCCCTGCTTAGGATCATTACACCCGAGACCGTTATGTTCAGGACCACAATAGTCAGGACCGTTTCAACCATCCCCGCATAGTGAATGAGCGCCCAGCATAGAACCGCTCCGCACCAAGCACTAGAAACTGGAAGGCACCCGCATCAACCCCTACAGGCGGTACGCCCTTCACCTGCTTTGCTTATGGCCAACCAGGTCACAAAGCCACTAAGTGCCCTCAGAACTTAGCTGCACAGAAGTCTTAGTTCAAGGGATCAGCTACACGTGGATGTCTCAACCATCTGGACGCCGAGGAAGCACAAGCTGCCCCTGACATTGTGTACGGTATGTTTTTAGTTAATGGCAATACTGCATCAGTTCTATTTGACTCTGGAGCAACTTGTTCTTACATATCATCCAAGTTTGCACGAGATCATGACCTATCTGTAACCCCACGTGAAGATCCTATCATTACCAGCTCACCTTTAGGAGACCTAAAGTGCACCCACATCTGTAAGGGAGTGAGTCTTACCATTGAGGGTCTTATCTTTAGAGCCGACCTAACCCTGCTACCTTCCACTAACCTAGATGTCATCCTAGGAATGGATTGGATGACCATTCACCAAGGTATCATATCATGTTCACCTAGATACGTCCAAGTGACCCACCCATCAGGCCAAGTCGTTAGATGTGAACCCCAGTCTGGAAAGTCCACCTCCATCCTGTGTGCCCTTAAAGCGAGTTCAGAATCATAGAAAGAGGAGGAGACAGTTCATGATGTGCCTGTGGTCAGAGACTATCCCGATGTATTCCTAGAAGAATTACCGGGTATGCCACCAGACTGTGATGTAGAGTTCATCATTGATCTTTTGCCGGGAACAGGACCCATTGCCAAGAGGCCGTATCGCATGTCAGTAGATGAACTAGACGAGCTCAAGAAACAGCTTGATGAGCTCATCTCGAAGGGATATATCAGACCCAGTGCTTCACCCTGGGGATCTCTTGTTCTGTTTGTTAAGAAGAAGGATGGCTCGATGAGAATGTGCATTGATTACCAGAACTTGAACGCAGTCACTATCAAGAACAAGTACCCTCTGCCAAGAATTGATGATCTGCTCGATCAGCTTCGAGGTGCAAAGTATTTCTCCAAGATTGATCTCAGATCAGGTTATCATCAGATGAAGATTCGAGAAAGTGATATCCCGAAGACAGCTTTTGGGACCCGGTATGGTCAGTTTGAGTTCACCGTGGTGTCCTTTGGACTCACGAATGCTCCCGCATATTTCATGAACATGATGAATAAAGTTTTCATGGATGAACTGGATAAGTTCGTGGTGGTATTCATTGATGACATCCTTGTCTATTCAACCACCGCTGAAGAACATGAACATCATCTGAGAACCGTGCTTGAGAAACTAGCCCAACATCAGCTATATGCAAAGTTCAGCAAATGCGAGTTTTGGCTACAGGAAGTTGCCTTCCTAGGCCATGTACTATCAGCTAAAGGTGTCATAGTTGACCCAGCCAAGATTGAAGCTGTAAAAGAGTGGGATCAACCCCGTAATGTGACAGAAGTCAGAAGTTTCTTGGGATTGGCTGGATATTATCGCTGATTCATTGAAAACTTCTCCAAGATAGCCTGTCCAATGACCAATCTTCTGAAGAAGACCAAGGAGTTTGAATGGATGCCCAAGTGTGAACAAAGCTTCCAGGAATTGAAATAGAAGCTTACCACAACTCCTGTGCTAGCGTTGCCTGATATCAGCAAAGATTTTGTGGTCTATTGTGATGCATCCCGTCAAGGACTTGGCTATGTATTGATTCAAGATGAAAAAGTAATAGCTTATGCTTCTCGACAGTTGAAAGAACACGAGAACTGATACCCTACTCATGATCTTGAGTTAGCAGCAGTTGTGCATGCCTTGAAGATCTAGAGGCACTACTTGATAGGCAACAAGTGTGATATCTACACTGACCACAAGAGCTTGAAGTACTTTTTCACTCAAGAAGATTTGAATATGAGGCAACGCCAATGGCTTGAGTTGATCAAGGACTATGACCTAGAAATTCACTATCATCCGGGAAAAGCTAATGTAGTCGCAGATGCTCTTAGTCTCAAGAGTTACTGTCACACCTTGATCACTGAATTAGTACCACCGGAGCTCAAGGGAGAGATTGATGATTTCCAACTAGAGATACTACCGCATGGCTTGTTGAATGAGCTCTGCATATAGTATGATCTCACAGATCGCATCCGTCAAGCTCAGAAAAATTGTGAAGAGATCGAATACCTCCGTGGTCTGATGAAACTAGGCTACAAGACCAACCACCATGAAGATGAACAAGGAACCATTTGGTTCAAGGACAGAATCTGTGTACCTTCTGATCCAGCCTTACGAGAGGAAATTCTGTCAGAAGCCCATAATTCTAAGTATTGTATACACCCTGGGAATTCAAAGATGTACCAAGACTTGAAGAAACACTGTTGGTGGAAAGGCATGAAGACAGACATTGCAGGACATGTGGCACGATGTGACACCTATAATAGAGTCAAGGCCGAACATCAAAGGCCTGCAGGTTTGCTAAAGCCTCTTGACATTCCCGAATGGAAGTGGGAGAGCATATCTATGGATTTCATAGTTGGATTGCCCCGTTCACAGAAAGGCAATGATTCCATCTGGGTGATTATTGATCGCTTGACCAAGATTGCTCACTTTATACCAGTAAAGACCAAGACCAATGCCGAAAAATTAGCAGATCTATATATTGAGCATATTCTCAGACTGCATGGAGCTCCCTCTAGTATTGTATCTGATCGTGGTCCTCAATTTGTGTCCCGATTCTGGGAAGCTCTGCACAAGTCTATTGGAACCAAACTTGATTTTAGTACCGCTTACCACCCATAGACAGATAGACAGACAGAACGAGTAAATCAGATCTTAGAAGATATGCTTCGTGCTAGTGTACTGAATTATGGCTCTGATTGGGAGAAATACCTACCCTATGCAGAGTTCTCTTACAACAACAGCTATCAAGCCAGTATCAAGATGTCGCCATTTGAAGCTCTATATGGCAGACCTTGTAAGACACCTTTGATGTGGTCCCAACCAGGAGAAAGATCGTTCTTTGACTCCGCTAAGATTCAAGATGCAGATGAAGGAGTTGCTCAAGTGAAGGAGAATTTGAGAATTGCTCAAAGTCGATACAAGAGCTATGCTAACAAAAGGAGAAGAGAACTTGAGTTCAATGTGGGAGATTTCGTCTATCTCAAGGTATCCCCGCTATGTGGAACTGTCAGATTCCATGTGAAAGGAAAGCTTGCCCTAGATTTGTTGGCCCATACAAAATTTGCAAGAGAATTGGAAACTCGCGTACAAACTTGAGCTACCTGAGGAATTGATGGGTGTACATCCCGTATTCCATGTCTCACAGCTACATAAGTGTTTAAGGGTACCCGATGAAGTAGTCCCAACTGGTACACTTGACATTCAAGATACACTTGAGTATAGAGAACATCCTATCAGAATTCTGGGTAGAGATACCAAAGAGACCCGAAGCAAGGCTATCCCTATGTGCAAGATCCAATGGAGCAATCATACTGAGAGAGAAGCAACATGGGAGAAAGAGTCTGACCTTCGGCTACGATATCCCTACCTTTTCGAAGAGTACGTTACGCTTTAATCTCGGGGACGAGATTCTGTTAAGGGGGTAGGACTGTAACAACCCAAAAATCCACACACTGAAAATACCAACTACAAAATTTTTCTTAAAAACTTCCATGTGATGATGAGTGTCATGTATAGTAACCCAACCTAAGAAATGCATTAGGTCTAACCCCAACCCCAGTTAACACATAAGCATGGCATGTCATTAGTTAATTGCGTTTATTTAAATTCTAACAAATAAGTGTTACATACATTAAATTGTGATTTGGATTTCCATTTGAGTTATGATATGCTTAACAACTCCAATAAATTAGGTGCACCAATTTGGAATTCAGATTCTAGAACCAAATTCGAATTCAAACAAAAGAGATGAAATGAAAAACAAAAAAAGAAAACGAGGCAGAAGGCCTCGCAGCCCAGGCTGCTCGGCTTCGCGGCCCAGCCAGCCCAACCGCGCCCACCTTGCACCGGTGTGCCCGTACGCAGCCCACGAGCTGGCCCAGCGCGTTGCCCACGCTCGCGCACCCGTCTGCCTTGCTCACAGCCACTGGCCGCTGGACCCCGCATGTCAGCCGCACCCCCCGTCTACAGTGTCGTCTTCCTCACCCACGCCTCAACCGCCTACGCGACCAGCGCCCAACAGCTGTGGCAGGGGTGGGCCAGGGGGTCACGCCCAGGGCATGACCCTATCCCCTTGCGCCATGCCCACGCAACCCCGCACCACCGTTTGATGCAATGCACACGCCTCCACCGCACGATGCCATCCGCCCTGGGAGGCATGGCGCTCGGCTATAAAGCTAGCCCGCACGCCGCTCACGCCCGACGCCCTAGCTTCTCCCTCAGCCTCCGCCACCGCTTGGTGGCCCAGTAGCCGCACCACACCGAGAGTAGAGGGCCGAGAAGGAGATCGTGGGAGGAGGATCGGAGCCCCCGCACGCTGCCGAAGTCGCTGGAGCCGAAGGCAATGCCATCGTCGTCATCACGATCGCGGGTCAGCACTGCACGGCACTGCTTCCGGAGCTACATGGCCGCAACTCGACACTGCACCGCCATCCTTTCTTCCACAGCACCCACGGTGAGCCCCGGTTCATTCCCTGCTCGCCACTGGACCTTGCTACTCCGGCCATGGCACTCCATACCATGAGCGCATAGGCCAAGGCCATCCCCGGCCTCTAGGCACACCAGCACAGCACACTCACGTTGACCGTGACCATCCTCGAGCCCTTGGACGCTGTAGGCCTCTCTAGGTTCCCCGGACGCCGTAGCCGAGCACGCATACCGCGCTCGCAACGCTGCCGCCATGACGCAGCCACCACTAGTCTGAGCACCAGACCATAGGTCCGAGCACCTGACCACCAGTCCGAGCACCAGACCACAGGTCTGAGCACCAGACCACAGGCCTGAGCACCTGACCACCAGTCCGAGCACTAGACCACAGGTCCGAGCACCAGACCACAGGTCCGAGCAGCTAACCACCAGTCCGAGCACTAGACCACTGGTCCAAGCACCCGACCACTAGTCCGAGCACCCGACCACTAGTCCGAGCACTAGACCACCGGTCTGAGCACCGACCGCCGTGGCCAGTACCGACGGGAGCGCCTGGCGCCTCCTTGACTCGCCCGTTCCATTCGCTGAAGCCACGGGTAACTCATGCGCACGCCGTGACCACTCTGTAGGAGCCCGTAGTGACCCGCGCGCCTCGCCGTCGTCACCATGTTGCCGTGGCCACCGGGAAGACCCTACCGGCCACCTAGGAACCGGAAGTCCTGCCCGGAGCTCTGGACACCCTCACCGCATCCACACAGATCCGTAGGAGCCTACACGCCCCACTGTGACGCCTCCGAGGCCATAGCCCCCACACCGACGCCGCCGACGTGATTGGAAGGCTGTCCGCCGTGGCCAAAGCCACCGGAGGCCCTGGAGGACCCCTCGACCTACCAACATGCCCGCTGGAGCATTGTGACGCCCATGCGCACCACAGAGCTGGCCAATGCCGCTGCACCCACGCCATTCCCGCACGGCGGTTGTGCTCGAGCCGCCGTTCGCCGTGACCAGTGACTTAGGATGCACCATCCGTCACCCTGACTCCACCATTGCAGTTGCCATGGCATAGGGAGACTTTTCCCCACCTCAATTGGATGCCTGAGCCATTGCAGGAGCTCGCCGGTGAGCATGTCGCCGGTGGAAGCGCGCCGTGGAAGAAACAGAGGAGAAGGGGCAAGGTGAGCAGCGCAGCCCTGCACCCGGTGCACATGAGCCAAGCCGAGGAGAAATGACGATGGGCTCGGTCCACCATGGACCCTACCTTAGGACCATGGTTCAGGAGCGCTGGTCCACCGTGAGCCACACGGTGTGAGCTGTGCTGCGGACGAAGCCCAATAAGAGCCCACGGCCGTAACGTGGCTGCGCCATAGCACGCCACATGTTCAGCCCGGCCCAGCCCACACCGGCCCGACCTGAGCCCACCAAGGCCCATTTGAGACCCGGCACATATTGACCATTGACCTAGCCCTACATGTCAGCAGCACAGACACGCTGGACCCACACGTCAGATGCTGACGTCATGATGACGTCACGAAGGACCCACATGTCTGTGACCCAAGAGCCCCTGGACCCACCTGTCAGCTCAGAACCGAGACGCTGACGTCATGCTAACATTAGCATGCCACGTTGACCAGTGACACCGTGACATGAGTCAGCCCAGGATTAATTCAGCCTTTTCCATTTTCAGAAATAGATTTAATCTTTAGAAATTCATAACTAATTCATACGACCTCGGAAAAATACGAGACTAGGACTAAAATTCATCTAAAATCAAGGTCTACGCAATGAATTCATGTTTGAGTGCATTTGACTCTTTTGAATTTTCATTGCTTCTTTGTGCTACTCTATAGACGTCGCTAACGCGACAATAATGCAAACGTTGTAGACTCAGAGGAGAACCTGACGAACGAGGACTGTGAGTACCGTGAGGAGTACGGAGACGACTACACTGAAGGTGCCACATCCCACCCAACCTCGTAGCACCTATTACGCATGGCTAATATAGAACTGCTATCGCTTTACTTTACTGCTACAATTATATTATGCTAGGACTTGCATGGTAGTATGCTTGCTTGGAAGCCTTTACCTTGACGCAACCTTACCCCTGCATACCCTGCTATTAGGCTAGACACATGCTTGCTACTATATATTTCATTACTTATACTTCTATTACGCTTATACTATGTGCGTGGTGGGAACTGGTGTTACCTAGACTATGGGGAGAGTGCTGCGTGTGTGACTTGGGTGTGTGGAGGGTGAGGGTTGTGTCGACCAAGTTGGAGTATACAATGAGCCTGGGGCAAGTCTTGCCATGGGGTGCTACCTGGGCACCCCTAGAATAGATACCTGTGGTGGGTAAAATGGTATATGAGGTGGACCTAGGTGTGAACCTGTGATGGGTGGAGCCTAGGATGGAGGTGCTGTGGTGGCACGATGAATGGAAACCCTAATGGAGACATTCTGGCTTGGTCACCCCTAAGGACTTACTAGTACTCAGATTCATCGGGAAGCCTTACGTACCACTCGCCCTATATGGTGCGGGACAGCTGGACTACTTGGTAGGATATGGCCACTACTACTAGGTTGATAGCGGACAGTGTAAGGAGGTACGGGGCATGGAGGATTCCCCCCCCACCCTTCTGAGACTTCATGGAGACCTTGTGGACTCGGCTCATGACTCACAGTTTCAGCCACCCCAGACTTGACTTGGGGTGAACCAGGGCTGAATGGTAGAGTGGCATTATCCTAGGCTAGCAAGCAGCCAGAATCAGCCTAGTTGACAACGGTCAGCGAGGAAGGCGGATCTTATGGTTATGTAAAACCTCTGCAGAGTGTAAGGTTGATCGATCGATACATGTGCTGACTTGTCGGCTATGGACCTTTCCTGGGTTTCGCTTAAACTAGATAGTGAGATGAGTCCTTCTCTTCTTCCCTCGTGAGAGAGTGTCAGTCGTAGCCAGGGGCTACGGGCCTTGAGACAGTGCTGAGAGGGAGTTGGCCTATCGACTGAGCGATGGTATGGTTATGGTATTGATGGTGTGGAGATGGTGGTATGTCGATCCCAGGGTCGAAACCTGGCTCTAGAATGGGGGTGGGGTGGAATGGGGTGGAAAGGGTGATAAAACTTGACTATACTTTTATATATATATATACATGATATGCTAAATAAATAGAAGACCCCAGCCTTATAGGTTCCTGTTGACTATGTCCAACTTGCATCCAATTTCCACAAAGCAATGCTCATAGGGTTGGGAGTGGCCAGTACAAATCGTACTGATAAATTTTGGCATACAGGTTCTGCTGAGGAGTATAGCTCCGAGGAGTTTGACGATTGAGGGATTCGTGCCTACGCTCAAGTTTGGCGATCTTATCTTCAAGCTGTTCTGAATGAATGCTACTCTTGATTCCGCCAATGCGGCGATGTAATAATTTATATAATTCCGCACTATTTGTACTCTGATATTATCGTTGTATGGATGTGATATTCGACTGAAATTTGGGTAATATGATCTACAACGATCTTATTACACTTCGACGCTGTGGATTTCCCTTCGCGGAAATTGGGTCGTTTCAGTACCCACTCACTCATCCCTAATGTAGGCAAGGGTGAAGGTAGAAGTAGCGACAGAGGGATATGGCACCGAACAATCACTGAAGGCTGCGCACCTCCTAGGTAAATCCCTTGAGTTCGGTTCCCTTTCGCCCCTCTCTCGATTGTAGCACAGAACAGTGGAAGGCAAAAACAAGGTAAGGGAACTCAAGCCAAAGGGGTCATATATGTGGCGGTGACCAGGAGTGCGAACCGCACCCTTGCAGAATCCACCCTAGAACGAGTCCCACAAACCCTTGGCAAGCGAATCGCCACACCACAACAACCGCGTGGCACGACGCATCACGTGTTCACACGTGGACGAGCGCCATTAAGTTGTGTCATGACCGAGGAGGCCGTGAGGCCCTACGTTCATGCGTAGAGCATCCCACCGCAACCATGACCCTGCGTTGTGCTTAGGAAACCAACTCTTGGGCCGGCCCTTAGACGAGCTCAAGGCCACAAAATAGGTAGGGGCAGGATGAGATGGGCCCCTGTGGCCCTAATCAGTGGCACGGAACCTCGCAACCATCTCCTCCTATGTTTGAGTCGTTCGCTTCGAAGTCGCCCGGGTTGACCCCCTCTGGGGGGAGGCATCTTGCCCTCTGGCCGCTACGGAGGCGGTTGGGGACCGACGGGCTTGATGGCCAATGATGTATGGGATGTCTCTCGATGAGGCACAACCAAACTCCACATCGATTGGGGAGGATATTGGGTCCCACTCAAATTACCCATTGACCTCGACGAGGTGCACTGCTCCAACCATGTGGTTATGGTGGACAAGCCTCTCCCCATGTGGGGTGAAACCGAAGTTGCATACGAACAGGCATCATGACCTCTCGAGGTTGAGAGGGACACTAGGGAAAAAAGGAGCAGGGCCCATGCGACCCTAATAGGGAATGTGAAAGGTCCTAATGGCTAGAGGCAGGTGAATAGCCTATAAAAACTTCAATAACAACACTAAACAATGTGGTTAGACAAATATGAGGTGAAACAATTTTGCACTAGCCTACAAAAAATACAAGCTACCTACCATAATTCTAGTTACTATAGTCTCTAAGCACACAAAGGGCTAAGTCACTACCACTAAGTTAGTGAGCTTTTAAAGACTAACTAAAGAGCCTCACTAACCACTAGACCCGACACAAGCTAGCTCTCAAAACTCATTACACTAAAGAGCTTAGCTACACTAGAAATGTAAGTACAAGAGCAAGGTAGTGAAGTTATACCACCGTGGCAAGAGATAATCAATCAAACACAATGAAATCCTCGAAGACAATGATGACACAAGATTTTCACTGAGGTTCACTTGCTTACCGGCAAGCTAGTCCCTGTTATGGTGATTCACTCACTTGGAGGTTCACGCGCTAATAGGCATCACACGCCTAACCCACAATTGGGTGCCGCACAACCAACACAAGATGAAGATCACACAAGCCAAGAGCAATCCACTATAGTACCTTTTGGCTCTCCGCTGGGGAAAAGGTTAAGAACCCCTCACAATCACCATGATCAGAGCCAGAGACTATCACCGTCCTCTGCTCGATGATCCTTGCTGCTCCAAGGCATCTAGGTGGCGGCAATCACCAAGAGTAACAAGCCAAACCCATAGCAAAACACAATCACCAAGTGTCTCTAGATGTAATCACTCAAGTAATGCACTTGGATTCACTTCCAATCTCACAAAGATGATGAATCAATGATGGAGATGAGTGGGAGGGCTTTGGCTAAGCTCCCAAGGTTGCTATGCCAATGCAAATGGCCAAGAGTGAGCTAGAGCCGGCCATGGGGCTTAAATAGAAGCCCCCACGAAATAGAGTCGTTGGGCTCACACTGCAGCCCAACTCGAGGCGACCGGACGCACCAGTGGGGTTGACCGAACGCAGGACCATAGCATCCGGTCCTAGGATTTGCTCCATGTGTCCCCCTACGTTCAACCTCAGCCACTGATCACCAATGGCTAGAATCTCCCGCGCTCGCAGTGGCGAATCTAGGATTTTGTCTAAGGGTATGCCGCCCAAAAATTTTCATATACAATTCGGTAAATCCATTTCAACAATTTAGTAATAATTGTAAAATTGACAACATGATTTGGTATATATGCACTAAATAACGCAATAAGGCTTAAATTCATGGATTAAGTTCAAACCATCCATTAAGTATAGTATAAATAGTTCAAAATCCACACCGATAATTGAAATAAGGCATAAAAGAGGACCAAAGACTTACAATGCTATTTTTGTGACTATTTTATTCGACGCTTTCGAAGGGACATAAATGTATTGATTATATTATCTTCATCAACTTCAAAGAAAATATCCCACTCAATGAAAGTGATTAGACAGTCATTCAGAAGACTATCTCCCATCTTATTTCTTAACTTTGTTTTCACAAAAACCATTGCAGAAAATATCCTTTCAACACTTATCGTTGCCACAGATAGAAGCAATACCAATTTGAGGAGCTCATAAACCATACCATACACTTTGTGCCTCTTTGTTTCAACAAGCTTAACTGAGAGATCAACAATATTGTCTAAACCTTTGAATCTATCATCCTATCTCATGTCATCAATATAATTATCTAACTACAATTCAAGTTTGAGCAAATTATTATTTGAGAACTCCTTTGGGTAGAACTCAACTAGTCTATGTAGCTTCTGTGTATCAAAAGAACCAAATGACTTAGAAGGACTGAAGGCCGACATACAAGACAACAACTCCATATTAATCTCATCAAACCGATTATCAAGTTCTTGACTTATTTGATCAATGACACCAATATATACTTCTCTTCTAAAGTGGCCATCATTGGTTTTCTTTCGGGCATGAGCTTTCCTTGTTGATTTTCCATAAAGCACATAATCACCATCCATAGCAAGAACTTCAACACCATGTTTATCGCAAAATGATGTGACCTTCTCAAGAAAATTATTCCAACCATCAAACCTCAATTCTTGCATTCTTTTCTTTGCCACATTAACAAGTGATATTGCATTAAGAATATCTTGGTCCCTTCTTTGCAAACACTCCAATAACTCATTTGTATATCCAAGAATAATATACATTAAGTGTGTGAAGAAAAGAAACTCAAAGTTCTCAAACGCTCCGGTCACAAAATGTATACAGTTACCTAGAGCATTGTCCAAAACATACTTCTTCACTTCTTCACTATTTCTGGCAAGAAATTTCAAAAGTTCAATGAAGTTTCCTCTATTGCTAGATTCTTCACTTTCATCATGTCCACAAAACACCAACCCTTGATGCAAAAGAAACTTGATACACCTAAGTGAATAAGTCAACCTTTTCTTATAAAGAAGAAGATCCTCATCACTCCACTTCTCAATATTATAATCAATTGCTACCTTGGGATTTGTAAAGCCAATGTATCTCTCTTGAGCTGCAATATGTGCCTTAGAACCCATATGTTTGCGAAGTGCTTTCTCTCCTATATTCCAATTCTTTGAGCCATCAATAGTAAATGTGTCTGACCCAGTACCCTTCTTGAACAAATAGCATATGAAGCAAAACACAACATCCTTCTTAATACTATACTCAAGGTAATCATTATTATACATCCAACGATAGTTGAATCCCCGATCCCTATCTGAAATCTTTCTTTTTGGAAAATCATGTGCAAAAGGTTTGAATGGACCTTTAATAATATATGCTCTTCGAATTGCATTTTGATCATTAATAGGATATTTTAGAATAGAACGTCTTTCACCTGGATCATGTGGAAGGCGATTGATGTCATAAACTGGTGGCAGAGAAGACGGTTGTGGCGGTGGCGGTGGCATATGATTTACAATGTCCTTAAGTACTCTCTCATGAGTCTGCTCTTCCACCATAGGTTCAACCGGATCAGGATTAGAAGTAGCAGTAGTTGTCGCTGCCTTCTTCTTTGCTGCATGCTTCTGAAAAAGAGATGCAATGTCCCCATTTCTCTTCATAACTACATAAATATTACAAAGAACACAATGCCAAATAATTAAATAAATTGCGCTTGCACGATTGAACTCTCACATGTGATTATGGATCACTCACATGATACGAGTACTAAACAAAAGATCAATCTAGATCGACTCTGATGTTGGGAAAAATCCTCCACCTCACCACATGATAGATGATTCTATAATTTTAGCGCTAAGCAATTAGCAATTAAAAGTACACATGATTTTTTTTAAAAAGCCGAACAACAAAGATTAAATCTCACCTGAACAATTTCGATCACAAATTCACCTAGATGCCGGTGGTCAGTGCTGTCATAGGACAGGTGAAAGGCCCTAATATGGCTAGAGGGGGGTGAATAGCCTATTTAAAATTCTACAAACTAACTAGAGCAATTTGATTAGTATGACAAATAGTGAAAAGCAAACTTGCTCTAGCTCTACAAGGGTTGCAAACCACCTATCCAACAATTCTAGTTACTATGATCACTAGACACACAATTTACTAAGTTACTACTCACTAAGAGCTCTCACTACACTAAAGAGCTCCACTAGATGAACTTAAGCTACAAAGCAAGCTCTCAATTCTAGCTACACTAAAGAGCTTACTACAACTAGTTTGTGGGTATGTAAATGAGTAAGTAAAGTGGTTATGCCACCGCGTAGAGGAGTGAACCAATCACAAGATGAATACTAACTCAATCACCAGGAGAATACCAAAGGGCAAGAGACAATCAATTTTCTTCTGAGGTTCACGTGCTTGCCAACATGCTATGTCCCCGTTGTGTCGACCAACACTTGGTGGTTTCGGTGGCTAAGAGGTGTTGTATGAACCCCAGTCCACACAATTGGACACCGCAAGAACCTACCCACAAGTGAGGTAACTCAATGACACAAGCAATCCACTTGGGTTACCTTTCGGTGCTCTGTCGGGGAAGGTACAAGTCCCCTCACAATCACCAGGGAGATGGCCACGAACAATCACCAACTCATGCCAATCCTCCTCCGCTGCACCAAGCCATCTAGGTGGTGGCAACCACCAAGAGCAACAAGCGAATCCAGCAGCGAAACACTGAACACCAAGTGCCTCTAGATGCAATCACTCAAGCAATGCACTTGGATTCTCTCCCAATCTCACAAAGATGATGAATCAATGATGGAGATGAGTGGGAGGGCTTTAGCTAAGCTCACAAGGTTGTTATGTCAATGCAAATGGCCAAGAGAGTTAGCTTGAGCCGGCCATGGGGCTTAAATAGAGAGCCCCCATGAATAGAGACGTTGGCTCTCTATTCTCTAAAAAGTCGGGGTGACCGGACGCACTGGTCAGATCATCCTGGACGTAGGACCTCAGCGTCCGGTCAGCGCGATGCACGCCACCTGGCCCCTGCTTCAAATGTTGATCACCCGATCTCAATGGTCATCAGTACACTTAAGTTATGACCGGACACACTGCTTCGAAGTGACCGGACATAGGACCCTAGCGTCCGGTCGTTTCCAGTAAGGTTTCAGTCACAACCGGACGTGTCTGGTCACCACTGATCAGACTCACTCAGCGTCCGGTCATTCTCCCTCTTCTCTATATGCCACCACATTAGCATGACCAGATGCTGAATACTATTCAGCCAGAGTCTAGTCACGTGTGTCCGGTCAAGAGACTAAGGGCGACCTTCACTACGTGCCACTGACCGGACGTAGGACCCCAGCGTCCGGTCACTGCGTGACCAGCGTTCGGTGCACTCTATGAAACCCTATCTTTTTTGTACAGGGCGCTGGTGGTACCATCGGACTGTCCGCACTCTACAGGGCGAACACTCCATCAATGGAGTTTTGAACCCTTGCTCCCAAGTCCTAAACACAATGTATATCACCTTTGTGCATGTGTGTTAGCATATTTCACAAACATTTTCAAGGGTGTTAGCACTCCACTAGATCCTAAATGCATATGCAATGAGTTAGAGCATCTAGTGGCACTTTGATCACCGCATTTTGATACGAGTTTCACTCCTCTTAATAGTATGGCTATCAATCCTAAATGTGATCACACTCTTTAAGTGTCTTGATCACTAAACCAAAAAGCTCCTATCAATTTCACCTTTGCCTTGAGCTTTTTATTTTTCCTTCTCTTCTTTTCCAAGTCCAAGCACTTGATCATCACCATGGCATCACCATTATCATGTCATGAAGTTCATTTGCTTCACTACTTGGATTAGTGCTACCTATCTCATAATCACTTTGATAAACTAGGTTAGCATTTAGGGTTTCATCAATTCACCAAAAACAAACTAGAGCTTTCAATAGGGCGAAGGCTGAATAGGACACGAGGTCACAAGGATGAGTGGCCGATGCCGTCGTAGGGTAGGGCGAGAGCCGATGGCGTGAATGATCTATATTGGCATCGGTGTAGGGCAGGGCGAACACTCGAAGTCCAACCGACGCGCTGCCTCGATCTGTAATTCTGTATTGGCATCGACGTTGTCCCTTTATCCCATCTCTGTCACTAGGCTGCATGGGCCATGTTCCTGCTTGGGCCTCATGCTCGCTCGTAGGCCTACCTCTCACTCGCGGCTCATGCTAGCACACGCTCAGGCAGTCAGGCTCAGCTCTCATATACTATAGTAGATGAGTGTATATGTGTATATATACACATATATACTTGCTCTATTTGCCAGAATTGCAGGGTATGCTGGTGCATACCCGGCATACCCTGTAGCTCCACCACTGCGCTCGCATTAAGTCATGACCATACATGGCGATCAACAAGACCAGACGCACCGGTGCATAGTTAGCCCCCACACGCGGTCAAACCATCAGGCACTGACCAAACGCGCTGCTCCCCATGGCTTCTTAGTGTTAGGTCACTTCCAATAAGCATCTAGAGTGATTTTTCTCGACCAGACGTGTTAGGTCACGCATGACCGGATGCGTCGGTGAGTCCGGTCACCTCTGCCTCGCTCTGTTGCTTGCGTCAGCATACGTCATCCCCTGACCAGATGTAGGCCCTACGCAAATGGTTACAAAGACTGTTCATCGTCCGATCAGAGCCAGAGATGCTTATCTAGTTCGAGTCCCCAAGGTGGAGACCCAAATCAAGTTCGAGTCCGGCTCGGGCTCCCGGACCAGTGTGCCTTAAACTGGTCACCCAGGACGCATCCGGACTCCGTTTACGATGATCCACATATGGATGGAAAGATAATTTGATAAGGAAGCCAATCCTAGTGTTCTCACGTCAAAATCTCTTCAGAATCAATAGGAATCATCAAAACAAGTCAGCATCCAGAATCTGCCAGGGTGCTGCGACACCGTCTTTTTGTCCGTTCGACCGTGTATCATGTTTGGTCCCATTAGAGGGCGCGTCCAGGGGGGTGACGCCCACAACTCTATAAATAGCTGCCATCACTCTCCTTAGGGTTTGGGGGTTTTGTTTAGTTCTTGATTTCCTCATGAAACAGACGTCGTGTTGCTGCAACTGTCGCTGCCAAGGCCGCTTGCTGTGAACTAGAGCCCCAGTTCTTGATCTTGTTCACCTGTGGTGATTAGTCCTTTCGAATAAAGACTTGAACTCCTTCTCATTATCATAAGCCTCATATTTATTTGCAATTTCAGATTGCATTCATCTCATTCTTGCTTGTGTTCTCGATTCGCTTGCAGGAAAGCCTTCTTGGCGAGGTCAATCGCGTTCATGTGGTTCATAACCAACGGAGCAGTGGTGTAACGATTGCGGGGTCCGAATCAGTCTTGGTTCGAAGCCTAAATCATGAACATCAGGTCTCCACCAATCGACGCTATCATACCTTTTGGAAGATTGGGCCTAGTCTACATCAAGTGGTATCAGAGCCCTTGTTGCCCGTTAGGTATAACTTTCCTTTTTCCTTTAGATTGTTACTATTTTTGCATTACCTATAGTCCACAAAAAGCCAAAAAAATATACACTGCCACATATTCCTTGTCCTATAGCCTTGTTGTGCCGTGGAATTTTGTCTCTGTGTTGCGTGGTTGAGTTTGTGCCCTAGGTCAAGTTCTGGTTGCTGGTTTTAAATCGTTTTTAGTCCAGTTTGTGTTTTCCCCTTTATTTTTCATCATAATCCGTGAACATCTCCAAGTCTTATTGAGTTTCCTTTGTATCCATCAAACCATAGTCCACGCCATCTAATTTTCTACACTTGTCTTCACTGTTTCCATCAAATCATTGCTGCCATGACCAATTTTACGCGCATTGTTCCCGTTTTGTCCTCTAATTCGGAGTGCGTTCGTAAAACTAGTCTAGTTTTCGCATATGAACTCGGATTTTGATGTTCCATATATCAAAATCGATCAGAATTTTTTTTTGGATCCGTCCATCCCCAATGTTGCTGGGGTCAGAGATTTTTATTTTGGTCAAAAAGTGGTCACAAGATCCTCTTTTCATGGTCACAAGGTTTTTGTCGATTTCGAGCACGTCTTCTGAAAATTCCACAGGCCATGTCATTTACTTGTTAAGCTCATATTTTCTGTGGTTACTTCTTTTGTGCTCCTAAGTGAAGAAAAAATATCAAAAAAAGAAAAAGAAAAAGTCAAAATTTCTCAAAAAAAAACAACGACAGCCCAAAAAATAGAAAAAAGAGGGGCAAAAGAGGAACAATATCTAGAGGAGCACATAGAGAGCGCCATTTGAGCTGTGTTTGCGTGTGCTGATTTCTACCTTGTTCCTAATCATATTCCTATTGTTCACATCACTTGATACATCTGGTACTTGGAACATGAGTAGGCCAGCAACTAAGACAAGTACTCGGGATACTTATTCAGCTTTGCTATTCAGTTGCGAATATTGTTTTGCCTTGCTACTATATTGTGCCTATCCAAGCTCCACTTTCTTCTAACCAAGTCTATTTTTAGCACAAGTGCTCGATTTCAGCACACATATAGCATGATCATTCTTCAATGATTGCATGGGTATAACATAAATATCATCATGCAAGTCATCTTCATCACAAGAAACATCAAGCAAATCATCTTATGACAAAGGTAAATCAAGCGAAGGATCTACTAAAATTTGCTCTATCATAGCATGATTGGTGGAAAAAATCAGCACATCAAGAGAACTCTCACCTTCCATGAGTTTAGCATCGTGGGCTTTACCTTTGCTCTCATGTTCAGCAGGAGTAATAGTTGATGGTTCTGAATTGTCACATGAGACTGTGAGCATCTCATTTTCTGTCACGTCATCCTCGCTCTTTTGTATATTGTCCTGCAATAGGTTCGGCATAGCAGGAGGAATAACAAGAGATTGATCTAGTTGATGCACCTCATCATTTGAATTAATTACAAGAGATGGATTAACAAAATTTTCTCTCATAAGATCTTTCATATCATTCCAAGTTTGTGGTTTATCAGAAGCATCTAAAGACTCCCACCAGGATAAAGCAGAATATCGCAAAACACTAGATGCATTTTTTACCTTCCTCCTTGGACACATAAAGCGAGTAGCAAATATGTTATCTATGGCAATTTCCCACTCCATGTACCCATCAGCACATATACCATCATAAGTCAGTGGATATGAACAACCTGTCATTGTTAGAATCAAACAAGAAAACATACAAGTATGTATTTTACTATGAACTACTATAGGATGTGGTCAAGGAGTAAAGTCACACACTCTCAAGCGTCTTACCATGGTCTTACAAGTGTTCTTACCAAAGCAACAAGCGGTGCAATCGGTCGGTGACTGTGATACCATTGTAGCTTGAGTGTAACAGTTGCAAGGTGAACCTGTACTTGGTTAGAAGAAAGTGGAGCTTGGATAGGCATAATATAGTAGCAAGGAATAGCAAAATTCGCAACTGAATGGCAAAGCTGAATAAGTATCCCAAGTACTTGTCTTAGTTGCCGGCCTACTCATGTTCCAAGTACCAGATGTATCAAGTGATGTGAACAGCAAGAATATGATTAGGAACAAGGTAGAAATCAGCACACGCAAACACAGCTCAAATGGTGCTCTCTATGTGCTCCTCTAGATATTGTTCCTCTTTTGCCCCTCTCTTTTTCTATTTTTTTTGGCTGTCGTTGTTTTTTTTAAGAAATTTTGACTTTTTCTTTTTATTTTTTTGATATTTTTTCTTCACTTAGGAGCACAAAAGAAGTAACCATAGAAAATATGAGCTTAAACAAGTGAAAGACGTGGCCTGTGAAATTTCTAGAAGACGTGCTCAAAATCGACAAAAACCTTGTGACCACGAAAAGAGGATCTTGTGACCACTTTTTGACCAAAACAAAAATCTCTAAACCCAGTAAAGCGAGGGATGGACGGATCCGAAATTTTTTTCTGATCGATTTTGATATATGGAACATCGAAATCTGAGTTCGTATGCGAAAACTAGACCTAGTTTTACGAACGCACTCCGAATTAGAGGACTAAAACGAGAACAATGCGCGCAAAATTTGTCACTGGCAGCAAGGATTTGATGGAAACAGTGAAGACAAGTGTAACAAATAAGATGGCGTGGACTAGGGTTTGATGAATACAAAGGAATCATAGCAAGACTTGAAGGTATTCACGGATTATGATGAAAAACAAAGGGGAAAACACAAACTGGACTAAAAATGATCTAAAACCAGTAACCAGAACTTGACCTAGGGCACAAACTCAACTACGTGAAACAGAGACGAAATTGCACGGCACAATGAGGCTATAGGACAGGTAATATGTGATGATGTATATTTTTTTGGCTTTTTGTAGACTATAGGTAATGCAAAAACAGTAAAAATCTAAAGGGGAAAACAAAGTTATACCTAACGGGCAACAAGGTCTCTGATACCCCTTGATGTAGACTAGGCCCGATCTTCCGAAAGGTATGATAGCATCGATTGGTGGAGACTCGACGTTCACGATCTAGGCTTCGAACCAGGACTAATTCGGACCCCCGCAACCATTACACCACTGCTCCGTTGGTCATCAACCACGCAAACATGATTGACCTTGCTGAGAAGGCTTTCCTGCAAGTGAATCAAGAACACAAGTAAGAACGAGATAAATGCAATCTAAAATTGCAAATAAATATGGGGCTTATGATAATGAGAAAGAGTTCAAGTCTTTATTTGAAAGGACTAATCGCCATAGGTGAACAAGATCAAGAACTGGGGCCCTGGTTCACAGCAAGCGGCCTTGGCGACGACAGTTGCAGCAAAACAACATCTGTTTCACAGAGAAAATCAAGAACTAAACAAAACCCAAACCCTAAGGAGAGTGACGGCTGCTATTTATAGAGTCTTGGTTTGAAGCCTAGATCGTGAATGTCGAGTCTCCACCAATCGATGCTATCATACCTTTCGGAAGATCGGGCCTAGTCTACACTAGTCTACATCACTTGCTTGATCATTAGGTTGAGATGATGTACTAGCCACTTGACCTTGCACATTGTCATGAGAGCCACTTGTACTTGCTTGATTAGTGTCAGCTTGCAGATTTGAGTTAGAGAGCACTTGCACTTGATCATCTTCTTCATCAATCACTTGCCTAGGCCTCAAGTCACCAACATCCATGTTCTTCATGGCATTTGAAAGTTGAATGCCTCTAACATCTTCCAAGTTCTCATTCTCATCTTAGGAACCCTTGGTTTCATCAAATTCCACATCATGAACTTCCTTCAAGAGTACCACTTTTTAAATTCCAAACTCTATATGCTTTGCTTGTGTTTGAGTATCCAAGTAAGAATCCTTCATCACACTTCTTCTCAAACTTGTCCACTCTAGTGCCTTTCTTCAAGATATAGCAGTTGCAACCAAAGACCCAAAAATATGCAATATTGGGCTTTTTACCATTCAAGAGCTCATATGGTGTCTTCTCTTTCAATGGGTGATAATATAAGCGGTTTCTACAATAGAAAGTTATGTTGATAGCTTCGGCCCAAAAAGATTGACTCATATTGTACTAACTAAGCATAGACCTTGTCATATCAATAAGTGTTCTATTCTTCCTCACAACAAGGCCTATTTGATTGTGGAGTGTACTTGGCTGAGAATTGATGTCTAATTCCAAATTGACCACATAAATCATCAATTCTAGTGTTCCTGATTTCACTACCATTATAAATTTTAACTCTCTTGATGGTTGTTTCAAACTCATTGTGTATACCCTTGACAAATGATTTGAATGTTGCAAACACATCACTCTTGTCCACTAGAAAGAATGCCCAAGTGTATCTAGTGTAATCATCCACTATCACAAAGCCATATTTGTTTCCACCGATGTTAGTGTATTGTGTTGGTCCCAAATAAATCCATGTGCAACAACTCAAATGCTTTAGTAGTGCTCATCATGCTTTTCTTAAGATGGGTGTTTCCAACTTGTTTGCTAGCTTAACAAGAGCTACAAAGTTTATCCTTCTCAAACACAACATCTTTCAAGCCTCTAACCAAGTCATGCTTAACCTAATTTATTCAATTGTTTCATTCTAATACTGACCAAGCCTTCTATGCCACAACCAACCCATACTAGACTTAGTGAACAAGCATGTTGACAATTGAGCTTACTAGTATTGAAATCAACCATGTATAGATTCTCGTATCTAAAGCATTTGAAGATCAAATTAGAGCCATCTATACTTATGATCTCTACATCATCTGCCCCAAATATGCACTTAAATCCAAGATGTCACACCCGGATTTGAGAGAGCAAACCTAGGTGCATATCACATGTGTGCCAGGATCTCAAATTACACACATGCAACTGACATCATCAATGGTACAAAACATAGTGTTCGTACATTAAAGTGTAAACGAGTACAAGAGTATCATTATTACAAGTCTTTCATCAAAGTTCTAGCAGAAACTTAAATAATATAGTTCAAATGAAACAAATAAACGACGACATCGATGTAGCGGATCCACCTCACCACAGGAAGGTCGATGGCAGGGGACACATGAGCCTAACAACCAAGTAAATCTTCTGGGAAGTCCGCGTCCCAATCTTGATCGTCTGAGCACCCTTTATTTGTGATTATAGCAAGGATGAGTCCATGTCGAACTCAACAAGTACAGACAGATAGTAATGACATGCAAGGCTTATACAAAAGGATGGCTGACACGGTTCGACTCTAGGTAAGCATTTTTAGTTGGTAACTTTTATTAGAACAACCTGTTACTACTGTTAGTAGAATATCCCAACCCTTAATTAAACGGAGTAGAATTAACAATATTATTAATCATGATCGTTATAATTAATTAATATCACTAAGGTAGCAACCTTAAATAGAAACCCAGGGTAGCAACCCCAATAAAAACACAGGATAGCCATCCCACCAAAACACAAGGGTAGCCACCTCAATCCATAAACCGCCACCACTGTCCAAGTGAGTCAAGTTCTAATCATGTGAGAGTCTGGGCCACTCGTGACTATGAGCATGGCTGTGGGGGTATTAACCCCTATACCCTTACGGCTAAGCTTGGGCCGGCCTGGATCGATGGGTCCAGTCCACCAAAAGACGACGTGCGGCCCAGCCAACCTGATCGGAGTCCCGCACAAGGAGTCAAGGTGGATTTGGCGATCAAGCAAGATCCTGGTCGGTTAGAATAGGAATCCTTATCCGGCCACACATGGCAATTGTAACTAGCTAGGATTAGTTTCCAGATCTGTAACCCTGCCCCCCGGACTATATAAGGTGGGTAGGGGATCCCTCTAAAAAACATCTCTCATTGACATACAACAATACAAATCAGACGCAGGACGTAGGTATTACGCCTTCTTGGTGGCCGAACCTGGATAAAACCTCATGTCTGTCTTGCGTCACCGTCTTGTTTGTGGCTTGCGCATCTGTCTGCCAACAATCTACTACCTTGGGCATACCCCTAGGTAGACTACCGACCATATTTCATCGACAGTGGCGCGCCAGGTAGGGGGTGTGCATACTGCTCTCCAAGCAAACAAGATGGTCATCATCTGTGGCTCCATGGCTATGCCGACCGGCCTCACCCGTCGGCCAGATCACCTAGACCACCGGCTCCGACGACTTCATCGCCATGACCACAGAGGAGGCGTGGATTCAGTCTGCGCCGACCACTGCTTCACCTGCATCGGCTACGGCTCCAACCATGATGGGTACGGCTCCGACCAATGGCTCCGACCACGCCTGCATCATCTTTAGCCACGTCGACGACTCATCGTCCGCTTCCCCGCTATAAAGGGAAGCAGATCGACAACACCAACTTGCTCGACTCCATCGATCAGGTCGGCACCAAACTCGCTGAAACCCTAGCTCTGGTAAGTACGATTCAAAGTCAACCTAATGAGCAGGTAACCGCTCCCCACAACGGATCTACCCGACCAGCTCGGACCAGTCATCCTGCACGACTTGGTATAGATCTCGTGGTCATATCTACTCCTGAGGGGCGCTCCGCTCGTTGCCGGCCAGCCTTCGCGATGGGTATTCCACTCTCTGAGTATGAAGCCTTGATGGAGAACCACTAGGTCCAGCCCTATGGCCTGCGAAACGCTACCTCCGGCTACACGTATAACCAATAACACCGCTTGGATCTGTGTCCTATACACCGACCTCGGCCGAAGCCACGCAACTTCGTCAACATGGTCCGGATTGAAGATTATAAAGAAGGATCCGTCCACATAGTCCAAGAGGGTGACTCCAGCTCCTCGTCTGGCATCGCATCTAATGCATCTATCCACACTGAGCTTCAGCATCATGACGATGAAGGCGTCAAATACGATCTAGATCTTCCAGACCATACCCCGGGTTTCTCTTAATTTCCGTCTTTCCCGCCAAGATGAGGGGATTTGATCCATGTTGTCAGCAATGACGAGCCGCCAGTAGTTGGCGAAACAGAACAAGAAAGGACTGCATGCGAAGCACGCAATATTGACCGGTTTAATCGTCGACAAATCGAAGCTGAAGCAGACCAGGAGGCACGACGCATAAGGGTCCAGCCACAGTGACCTTAACGACGCTTTCGACTAGGGTGGGGGACAAACAGGTCTTCAGGACTCCGAGTGCCAACGTAGCCAGTCGCCATGGCTGACAATGCAACGGCTACCCAACACCCTAGAAACCCAAGCGGTTCGTGATGAAATACAAGCCTATCTGACGGACTGCCATGGCCCAGACCGCAGAGATTGTAAATCAAGTCCAGGCTCCATCCGTCTTAGTCGAGTCAAGCCATAGCCGCCAGCTCCCAAGTCGCTCATAGCCACTCAACCCACGTGGCTCGCACAACAATGACCCATCAGACAACCATCAAGGCAGAAACGGTGGCCACGATGGTGGTCAGGATGACAACCGTCGTCGGGAGGACAACCGTCACGACGTCCAGGATGATAATCGCTGAGACAACCACGACAATCACCACGATAACCATGGTCGCAGGGCTAATCAAGATGGCAATCCAGATCACCGCGATGGCAATAACGATCTCTGCCATTACCTCAATGGACGCGATCTGCACGCTCGCATCAACCAGAGAGCCAACGATCGAGCATCCTATGAAAGCTATCGCCACATGGAGTATGACACTACCCACGGTCCACCGGGTTTGAAGCAGTTTACTCCACACCTTCGCCAAGTCATATGGCCCAAGAATTTCAAGCTCGAGAAACTTCAGAAGTACGACGGCAAGGAAAACCCTGAATTATGGGTCATGCTCTACGAAACTACGTGCAAATTAGCCATGGCTAATGAGCATGTCATGTCTAACTACTTCCCAGTCATTGTTGGCCATGCAGGTCACCAGTGGCTGGTCAGCTTGCCGGTGAACTACTTTGATTCTTGGTAGGAGCTTAAGCAAGCCTTCATCGACAATTTCATCGCTACTTGTGAACAACCGAGCAACAAGTACGATCTGCAACGGATCCGAGATCAGAAAGATGAGCCACTACACGAGTATGTCCAGCGTTTCTTGGAGATGCGCATCAAGGTCCCATCAATCTCTGACAATGAGGCAATCGAGGCTTTCATCACTGGCCTCCGCTTCCATGATGCCCTAAGAGACAAGCTCCTCCGGAAGAGACCTGAATCGGTCACAGCGCTCTTGGCCACCGCTAAGAAATATGCGGATGCCGACGATGCTAAAAAGATAATTGTCGAAGAAGCAGCAAGGGTTCCACGCTCCGACCACCCCCCACACCGCGACGATTACCGCGGCAATCGTGGTCGGAACGATAATTTTGACCATCGCAACCAGCGCAATGACTCCCGCGACCACCGTGACCAACATAATCAACGGCATAACCGCCGTGATGATTATAGGAGCAAGCGTGCTCGGGAAGACGACGACAAGATCAATATCGTTAAAAAGGGTGGCGAATGTTGTAACTACGAAGACGACTACACCAAAGCGTTGAAGGGGCCCTGCCAACTCCATCCTAAGTCAAACCATACCATGGAGAATTGCCATGTCCTCAAGACTATCTACACGCGTCAATAGGCTCTGGATACGTCCGACAAACCTAATGACGATAGCGGAACAGCGCAACGAGGATAACGACTGACGACGATGCAGACCCTCAGTCATTAAATATGTCAAGCCAACTGATCATGTGCATACTATCATAGCGTGGCAAAGTGTCCATCAAGACCAAATGAGAACGCAAGCTGCTCGCCCGCGCTTGCTTGAACATGGTAAACACCGACAACCTTCTCACTGATTCACGGCTCCCTCCATGGTCTCGCCGCGAAATCTCCTTCAGCAGAAAGGACCAATGGGCCGCAATACCTGAGCTAGGGCGTTTTCCCCTGGTCCTTGACCCTTGTATCAACAAGGTTCAGTTCAACAGGGTACTGATCGACAGCGGTAGCTCCATCGATATACTATTCAAGAACAACCTGCCCGCCCTGAAAATAGCTCAGGCGGATCTCAAGCCGTACGAGGCACAGTTCTAGGGTGTTCTTCCCGGACAGAGCTCTACACCTCTCGGGCAGATTATGCTACCTATGCAGTTTGGGACCCCAGACCACTTCTGCACTGACTACGTCAACTTCATGGTCACTGACTTTGACGGCACCTACCATGCTATTCTTGGTCGACCGTCGCTCACCAAGTTCATGGCCATACCTCATTATAGGTATCTGGTGCTCAAGATGCCTACCGAGAAAGGAGTCCTAACCCTCTGGGGCAACGTATACGTGGCTTACACCTGCGAAGATGACAATTTCAAAATAGCAGAGGCCCACGACCTCTCTATTCGCATGGCCAAGACCATGCTCGACACTAAGAAGACGTCAGCCGATCACCTAGAGATCCTAGAGCTCGAGGCTCCACGCAAGAACATCAAGTCCAAGGAGCACAAGGTGATCCAGCTGGTCGATGGCGATTCCAGGAAAATGTCCCTTATCGGGGCCAACCTGGATCCCAAATAGGAAGACGCGCTCGTCAGGTTCTTGAGGAGCAACGTGGATGTGTTCGCATGGAAACCTGCTGACATGCTCGGTGTACCTCAGAACTTGATCGAGCACTCCTTGAATGTCACACAGCAAGGCCAAACCTATCAAGCAGAAGCTATGATGGTTCGCTCGCGACAAAAAGGAGGTGATTAGGGTAGAAGTTACATGGCTTTTGGTAGCCAGATTTATCAAAGAAGTGTATCATTCGGAGTGGTTAGCCAACCCGGTTCTTGTACGCAAAAAGAATAATGAATGGAGAATGTGCGTTGATTACACTGATCTCAATAAACACTACCCTAAGGACCCCTTTGGCTTACCTCGCATAGACAAGGTCATAGATTCAACCGCCGGTTGCGAGCTCCTTTCCTTTCTCGATTGCTACTCTAGTTATCACTAGATCGCTCTAAAAAAGGACGATTAGATCAAGACATTTTTCATCACGCCCTTCGGCGCCTACTGCTACACGACTATGTCGTTCAGGCTCAAGAATGTCGGGGCTACATACCAACGCGCCATTCAGGCCTGCCTCATAGACGAGATAAAAGATGACCTTGTAGAGGCCTATGTGGACGATGTAGTTGTCAAAACCAAGGAAGCACATACCCTTGTTGACAACCTAAAATGCACCTTTGCAGCCCTCAATACATTCCAATGGAAGTTAAACCCAAAGAAGTGCATCTTTGGTGTTCCTTCTGGTATATTGCTAGGCAACGTCGTCAGTTACGATGGCATACACCCCAATCCGGAGAAAGTCAAAGCTGTCTTAGACATGAAGCCCCCAAAAAGGTGAAGGATGTCCAGAAGCTTACCGGATGCATGGCTGCTCTTAGCCATTTCATATCAAGATTGGGAGAAAAAGGACTACCATTTTTCAAACTGCTCAAAGCATCCGAGAAGTTTGAGTGGTCGGATGAAGCAGACGCTGCCTTCACGCAGCTAAAACAATACCTTACGTCACCTCCGGTCCTCACTGCTCCCAGAGAAGATGAAACTCTCCTACTTTACATTGCGGCAACTAATTAGGTGGTCTCCACTACCATGGTGGTCGAGCACGATGAGCCAGGCCATGCCTATAAGGTACAGCGGCCGATTTATTTCATCAGTGAGGTACTCAACAAATCTAAGACCAGGTACCCATAGATCCAGAAACTGCTCTACGCCATACTAGTAACATCCTGAAAGTTGAGACATTACTTCGACGGATATCGGGTGGTGGTCATGACTGAGTACCCTTTGGGGGATATCATTCGCAATAAGGATGCGAACGGGTGCATCGTCAAATTGGCAATGGAGCTATGCCCCTTCTCCTTGGAATTTGCAAGCCATACTACGATCAAGTCTCAGGCACTCATCGATTTCATCATCGAGTGGATAGACTTAAGCACGCCTACCTCCCTAGGATTCGACGAGTATTGGACGATGTACTTCGATGGCTCTCTCAACATTGGTGGTGCGGGAGCAGGAGTCCTCTTCGTGTCACCATCCAAGGAGCAGCTCCGGTACGTCCTCAGGATTTATTTCCCAGCATCTAAGAACGCCGCTGAGTATGAAGCATGCCTGCATGGTTTACGCATTGCGGTTGAGCTTGGTGTTAAACATCTCTATGTCTATGGAGACTCGGCTCTGGTTATCAACCAACTCAACAAGGACTAGGACACGACCAGCGAAAAGATGGACGCATACTACAAATCGATAAGAAAGCTAGAAGGCAGGTTCTATGGCATCGAGTATATACACTGTGGTCCGGGACAAGAACCAAGCAGCAGATGCGCTGTCAACCTTAGGATCATCCCGAGCCAAAATCCCACATGGCGTATTCGTCCAAGACCTGCTCACACCTTCCATCGAAGTTGAAGATTCCACAGCAGACAAGCCTCTAGACCAGCAATTGGTGGCTACAGTTCCGGCATCGAGCACCATCGAGCCGCCTCCGACCACTCATGAGCCTGACTAGAGAATACCTTTCATCAATTACTTAATAGATGGCAGCGGTTATACTAATTGGACAGAAAACGAGCGCCTGATATGTCGCAGTAAGCAGTATCTGCTCGTCGAGGGCAAGCTATGGCAAAAAAACGCAAAGGAGGAAATCTTGATGAAGTGTATAACCCAGGAAGAAGGCGAACGTCTCCTAGACCAAATCCACTCTAGCTCCTGTGGCAACCACGCGGCCTCAAGAACACTGGTCGGTAAGGCTTTCCGAGCGGGGTTCTATTGGCCATCAGCAGTAGCCGACGCAGAAAAGCTAGTCTGCCACTGTGAGAGTTGTCAATTCTTCGCCAAGAGAATCCACATACCAGCACATGAGATCCAGATAATACCAGCCTCTTGGCCCTTCACATGCTGGGGACTAGATATGATCGGGCCCTTCAAACCGGCTCCTGGGAAATTTACATGCGTTTTTGGGCTGATCGATAAATTTTCTAAGTGGATAGAATACATGCCTTTGGTACAGGCATCCTCAAAGAAGGCTATCACATTCCTTGACCAGGTCATCCACCATTTCGGCATACCCAACAGCATGATCACTGATCTGGGTACCCAGTTCACCGGGAACACTTTTTGGGACTTCTACGATGAAAGGAGCATAGTAGTAAAATACGTCTCGGTGGCGCACCCTAGAGCTAATGGACAAGTCAAGTGGGCAAATGGCATGATCTTGGATGCATTGAAGAAGAGGATGTACAGAGAAAACTGACAAAGCTCCCAGGAAGATGGCTCAAGGAGTTACCAGCCAGTGGTCTGGGGCCTCAGAACTTAGCCCTAGTCGTAACACCGGCGTCATACCATACTTTATGGTTTACGGCGCTGAGGTAGTCCTCCCACCAGATATAGCTTTCAGATCAGCACTGGGTAGAGAACTTCGACTGAAGGCAAGGTCAATGAAGTACGGGAGCTAGAAGTGAACAGCAGCAGAAGAGAAAAGGCTCGATTCTTAGTGTATGTACGGCCAAATACCTTGCTATTTTGTGCAGGTACTACAACAAGAACGTTAAAGAGCGTTTCTTCATGGTCGGGGACTTGGTCCTGAAGTGGAAGACTGAACTAGGCTGGTGTCCACAAACTGCAACCCCATGGGAGGGACCCTTCATGATCAAGGAAGTCACACGACCAATGTCTTATAGGTTAGCTCACCTGGACGGTATGGACGTACCAAACTCAGTGGCACATCGACAAGCTTAGACATTTCTATGCTTAACTACTGAGATATGTACTCCTCTTGTACTTTCGATTTACTTCAATAAAGCAATTATGATTTCTCCGACCACTCTAATGTGTCACTTCGAATTTTATGGTTATTTTAACTTAGCCAGTAAAAGCCGACCACCACTCCTTCTATGGTTTTCGAAGCAGGCCCTGTCTCTGGTTCCTCCCAACACGTGCATGGGATCCGCTCTCTACATTACGGGTGATCGGTAGGTCCCCCTTGGTTTGACTTGTCCGCGTCTACGTGTGCACAGGTCACCATACCTCACACTCTGACCACATGGCAAACTAGGGCCGCACAAACTTTTCGGGATGATGTGTCAAGCAAAATGGTACAACTAAACAGAACATTAACATGTTCTCACTTAGTTACACCAACATAAAGTTTCAAGCTTAAATACGTTTTATACAAAGCAAACAAGCTTATAATAATATACAGTTACGTTATTACAAGCTTGCCTAAAGAGGCTCAAGTTTACAATAACACAACTATGTCCTCCTTCTACAGCTCTAAGCCTATTAGATTGGCTGGTCGGGATGCATGGCACTTACTGCTTGCCGCTTCCGATATCCTACTCGAGTCTTGGGGACTCTTGTGCTAGTCGAGCTGAAGGGGATGGCCCCGCCGATGCCTGGCTGGTCGAGACCGCAGGCTTCGTTGGTTGGCTTGCAACTGATGGCGTTTCCAGCTGACTTGTCGATGGCGTACCCTGTACAGGTGCTGAACCACCTCCACATAGATTAATGTCGCCAATTATCTTTGACGTCAAGTCCAGCTAGGCCGTCCGAAGCTTCTCTGCCTTGTCTAGGTCTACCTCCTTTGGGTACCTAGCCTCCAGGCGCTTGAGATTGATCAGGGGGTAGTGGGCATGCACCATGCTTAGTACATGGGCACCCATGTACTCACCCGCCTCCTTCACGAACTCTTGGAACCATCCCCACGCTTGTCTGTATCTCTCGACCAGTCCAAGCTGGGGCGTCCTTGGCTCTTCCTCTGTGAGCGCCGGGTTGATAAGGTCGAGGACGGGCATAATGCCAGTTGCCACTTCTTGGCACCGGTTCTTCCATGTGTCCCGCTCCTCGGTGGCCTCGAGGCATCGTGCTTTCCAGTCGTCACGCTCTTTGATCATGGCCTCTAGATGCCTCTTGGCATTAACTTTTAAAACTGAACACTGTACAAGACATCAAATGTAATGGCACAACAAGACAAGGCTAGCAACAAAATGAGAAAGGTGGTCTAGAATACTTACTTTTCAGTTCCTCCTTCATTTTGGTGGTGTGGTCCTGGAGTTGAGACTAGCTGCGTGCCAGTTTCTCGTTGTCCTCCTTCAGACGACCACACTCTGCGGTCACGTGGCTATTCCCCTCTTGGAGGCGGGTTACTTCAGCTTCTAAGCCTGCATTATAGCTGTCACTACCAACAACGCAACAATACGTGTTACACACCTGCTGTGATAAAGTGACAACTTACTTATTTTTTTCCTGCTCTTTGTTATTAAGCTGGCCGACTAGGTTCTAGTTCTGTGCCTCTAGCTCTGCCCTCTTCTGGTCGGCGGCTTCAAGTTGGCGGCACAAGTGTTCCACCTCGGCCGCCAGTTCTTTATTCTTCACCATGATTCCCTCAATCTGGTCGAAGCACCTCTTTTTGTACTTCACGGTCTTCATCAAGTCCTGCATATAAACAAGCTAAGTCAGACAGATCGACTACATAACAGGGTTAAGTGGTCAAGCCAAACATACCTAGACTTCTGTCACCAGATGCTTTGCCGCCCGTTCGACTCTTAGGGTCTCTTCGACCTCTGGGATTTCTTCGTGCATAACCCACTCGTTGTTCCGCCAGCGCGACACATATACATGTTGTCGCTTATCTTGGGGATGGCCCAAGACCTCTTCTACTTCGTCCTCTATAGCCTCCTGTTCAGGGGGCGGTGCTGGTCTGGAATCTACAGTCTCCATGACCACCATGGCTCTCCCACGAGCCGTTGCATCGGCAAGAGTGCTCTGTGCCACCTCCGGCTGCTGCTCCTCGGCTTGGTCTGGTTCCCTTGGCGCCAAGGTATCCACCTTAGTAGGGTTAGTGCTCGGAACACTTGTACTTAGCTCAGGCTATCTTCTCAACCAGCTGCTCAGGGGACTGTCGTCGGGCCAGCTCGCCTGCTGAGGTTCTGGCGGAGTTTCTTCTATAGGTTCCTCCAATGGCTAGCTGCTGGGTAGTTTTTTCCGCCATTGCTGGCGAAGTCGTGCCACACCCGGCTAGCTGGTCAGGATTTTCGGTGGACGCCGACCTAATATATCAGAGAAAAGTTCAGAAGACAATAGTATTCAATACAAATTATAAGCTTACATCAAAGTTACAGATACTTATAGCTTGGAAGCGCAGGAATGATGTGGCGAAGGAGCGTCTCTTCGACCTGCCCCTGCTCCGCGTGCTCGGTAGGTTCCACTAGATCTTTTTCCACCACCGGTATAGGCGCCAGGGTTTGATGCTTGACATTTCCCCCGCTTGTCCTCTGTGCTGTAGTGGTTAGTGATGCTGATCACTGCTGGCACATAGGAGCCACCCTGCTTCCGTCGACACCAATTTGCCTCCTCCTCTTTCGAGGGACGAGCCAGGAAGATGTCCAGCATCCTCTGCTTCATCAGTCTGAAAGGGGGAAGATGGCTTGGCGCCGTTTGTTGGCAGCCGGCCGCTTGCCAGCAGCTCTAGTCGAATGCGTCCTCCGCAACCTTGAGTGCTGCCCAGTGGAATGTCTTCGGATCCTAGCACTAGGTCTGGGCTGGCAGGGCCAGCAATTTGCTGGCCAATCCACACCAGGGGGTGGAGACATGAACACTGCTTGCCTCGGTCACGACCATTACTCTGAGAAACATAGAGGAGACAATAGTCAATTTCTTGTTACAACATGATTCTACAGGTACAAGGGAATATCATTTACCTTTGGGGGAGGTCGGGCTAGCTTGAAGGAGTGCTCGATGTCATTTAACCGAACATAATTGGGATCGGCTAGGTTGAATAGCTCCCCAATCCTGGCCTTGACTTCTATCTTGTCGAGCGCCTCTTTCCTGGTCCTCGTTGGATCTGCGCTCCCCTAGTACTCGAAGCCAGGATGTACCCTCTTCTGGCAGGGCTAGATCCTTCAGCTGATGAAGTTCCCGACCACACTTGGACCATCCAGCTTTCCCCATGGGATCATCCCGAGCAGTTCTACGATCTGCTCCAAGTTCTTGGGCTTCTCCGACCAGCTGTTCTTCTTCTCCGGAACCACTTCTTGTACCACTCGTCCAGTGAGGTGTTCCAGGGGCAGTGCAAGTATTGGGCTTTCATACCATCGCGCAGATTGAGGTAGATGCCTCCGGCTATCTTCGAGCCGCCGCTCCCTTTCTTCCGTAGATAGAACAGGTGGCAAAAGAGGTCGAAATGGGGCTGGAAGCCACCATAGGCCTCGCAGAGATGGATGAAGGTGGAGACAAGAAGAATCGAGTTGGGATGTAGATTGCAAATCCCAATCTCGTAATACAAGCAGAGACCCTAAAGGAAAGGGTGCACTGGAACCCCAAAACCCCGCTTGAAGAAATCCTCGAAAACCACAATCTCACCTGGTTGTGGATCAGGGAAGCTTTCTCCTTCCGGCGCACGCCATCCCGTGAGTGCCTTGTTGTGGAGCACTCCCATGGCGACGAGGTCTTCGATGGTCTGCTCATTGCTCCGTGACTTCCACCACTCCTTTGCCATGACTCCGCCTTTCTTCTGGGTGTCTCTCTTCGCCATTAGTCTGTCCTTACTAAGGGGGTGGATGTGGTGGTGAGGGGATTGGTGATGATTTTTGGAGGAATAGGGTTTGGCAAGAGGAAGAAGAAGGTTGCGGTGGCGAATGACAATGGGGATCGATAAAAGTAACTTACCAGATCTATATTATAAATAACAAAGAGCTCCATCGTTTCGTCCGCCCGAGATTCTTGGGAGACGTGTGCATGTGCCGTAGACGGTTGTTCACACAACCTCGAGATCTATGCCTATAAACGCGCCCCATCGTTACCAGTGTACGTGCCTCTTCGTTGATAGTGTAAGAGGGCCCACACTGACGCACCTCCACACAGGTGCCAAGTGACTGTTTGCCAGAAAAGAGCAAGAAGACAGAGTGACGTACTATACCTGTCTGCTTTTTTGACCAGACATGTTAGACTGAACTTGACAGAGAAAGGAGATAAATAAATAAATACACCAAATAATATTACAAGCGGTGTTCATATTTTCGCTTCATTTTTTGTGCTCAAGGATAGATCAAACTACTACAATGCTCAGGGACTGCCTAGACCACTGCAATGCTCGGGGACTGCCTAGACCACTGCCGTGCTCGAGGACTACCCAGACCATGGCCGTGCTCGTGGACTACCCAGACCACTACCGTGCTCGGGGATTGCTCCGACCACTGCCGTGCTCGGGGACTGCTCCAACAACTTATGTGCTCGGGGACTGTCCCGACCACTACTCGGAGAATGGTTCTTCTCGGCTACATGTGATTTGTACTCACATACAGTTGAGAGACATTTATTTAGACCTTGCTACAAGGCTCATACCTCGCCTTCTAGCAAGCTCGGGGACTACGTCGGTACGATGCACCTGTCGGTGCATCTCGTTTTTGTTTGTATGACAATTGGGTTCTAACTTAACTGGGAATTCTTTTTAGACCCTAGCACCACATGCCTACGTCACCTACTACCAGGCTCAGGGACTAAGTGGCACACTTCACCTTGTGGTGAATGTGTTTGTTTTTCGACCCCTATGGCTCTGACGTTCAAGGACGCTATGCTTCAAGACCACTTACATTTCTTTCTAGAAATACAAGTGGGCACATTTCTTTTTTCTTAAGAGCACCATACATTCTTCAGACAATTTACTTCTCCAGCGATGACGGTGGTCAGAGATGTCAAGTACTCAAGCCTTACTTGTCGGAGAAGGTTAAAATGGCATGTCGCGGCATAATACATGGTGCTCGGGGACTAGCTGTGGGGGTATTAACCCCTATACCCTTACGGCTAAGCTTGGGCCGGCCCAGATCAATGGGTCCGGTCCACCAAAAGACGACGTGCGGCCCAGCCAACCTGATCGGAGTCCCGCACAAGGAGTCAAGGCGGATTTGGTGATCAAGCAAGATCCTGGTCGGTTAGAATAGGAATTCTTATCCGGCCACATATGGCAATTATAACTGGCTAGGATTAGTTTCCAGATCTATAACCCTGCCCCCCGGACTATATAAGGTGGGTTGGGGATCCCTCTAAAAAACATCTCTCATTGACATACAGCAATACAAATCAGACGCAGGACGTAGGTATTACGCCTTCTTGGTGGTCGAACCTGGATAAAACCTCATGTCTGTCTTGTGTCACCATCTTGTTTGTGGCTTGCGCATCTGTCTGCAAACAATCTACTACCTTGGGCATACCCCTAGGTAGACTACCGACCATATTTCATCAACAATGGCTTATATATCAGTTTTAACTCTATAGAGGTGTACACTTTCACTTCAAGTCGTGATTCCCATTTGCCTGGGGTCATGACTCCCCAAAACACTACTGAGGCTAGCAGGCGGGGTTTCACTATGAGATTTTTCACAAGTTCTAGCTAATCGAGTGCAACCTATAAGGATTGGCCTAGGCACCAGTAGCCGTCCCCATAGCCATGGAACCTAGACAACCGCAACTTAATATCCATTACCTAGGTTACTTTCTTATGCCTACCTGATAAGCCACACCCTACTAGTAGAGGTCCTGATACTATGTCAAGCTAGAGCCATATGACTTGAAGCTATACTGTATGTCCCAGGTGGTTGCTCCATGAATAGATCCTTAGGGAGGGCGGACATGGGTACCCTTGGAAACTAGGCCAAGCTCCAGTACCCATCCCCCTTTCATCACCTTAACCATGATGCTAGAATGCATCACAACATCTCCATCACCGTAGTAACCATCAATCAACATTAATCATTAATCATTATTAAGGTGATCATTGGGCATCAATATTTTCATTAACATGTAATAATGTGGGTGGAGTAGCTAAGCATAACTACACTACCCAAATGTAGACCCCAGGTAACATAAGGAATATAAGATAGGGCTAGTCAGGTCATTAGGGTTTGTAGTATTTAAACACACGCAATGAAAGTAAATGTATTTAGTGTATAGGAGCAAAAATGATCAAATGGTGTCTACACTTGCCTTGTGCAAACTCTGGCTACTCACACTCCTTGAGGTCCTGCTCCTCTTCCTTCATGAATGTCTTGTTCTATACGCATCAATCATCACACAAGAGAGCAATACATGCAAGCAAATAGGCAATAATTAGAAAGAGTACACCAACACAAACAATAGCGGTATGCAAGGTCACAAAATTAATCTACGCATCGATATGAAACTATAGGAACAAGAACCACCTAAATCAGAGTTAAAATGTGAAAGTTATGGCCTAATTAAGCTACTGATGGCACATCTATAATTAAAGTGAACTAGTTTCGTATTTAAATTAATTAAAAACTGAAATTTAAAAGCATTTTGGTCTAGGATTGCAAATACCAATGGCTACAGGGACTAAACCGCTAAAAAAGGGCTTAAACCTAATTATTTCTGACAGCAGCAGGACTGCGGGTTGATTTCAGGTAAAGGTGAGGGCTTTTCTACAAAACTGCCAGGGTTGACCGGCGGTGGCCGCATTGACGGGCACGCGGCAGGCTACGGCTAGCTAGGTCAGGTGGGCCAGTAGTGGACTAGCCCCATGGACCAAGCCCACCAGTCCATAGTGGACCGAGGGGCAGTGGCGGTGTGTTCACGGCGGAGGCGCCATTGCCAACGGCGGCAAGCACGCGGCGGCAGCATCATGGGGCACGGTGAATGCGGTGCTTGTCTTGGCCACGACGGGAAGCGGCCAGCGGTGGCGGCTCACGTGGCGGCATGGCTCCGCGGCGGCGGTGCAACTACAGTGAGGCAGTGCGCCAAAAGAGAGGGAGAGGGAGCATGCAAAGAGCATCGTCGTGTTCCTCTCTTCTACGCGAAGCTCGTAGGGCGGCTCATTAGGGACAAATGATGGCAAGGCATGGAGAATGATGGCGGCGGTGATCTCAGTAACTCAAGCTTGATCTAGGGTTAGGGCGAGTAGGCCCGAGAGCTGCTAGGGTTGTGAAAGGCGATGGAGGTGGCTAGCGCATCTGCTTTATAGGGCGTGGGCAGCGAACATCGGTTCACGTGTGGGGCGGCATGAGGCGGTAGCAGACTCAGCTTCGAGTCCATCTCCATAGGGGAGACAACACTGTAGCAAGGGCTCGTGAGCAAGCGGGCCCCGTTGGTCAGTGGTTGAGCGTGGGAGAGGTCACTATTGTGCTGCTGCTGCTACTATTGTGCTGCGGCGGCTGGCAAGCAGGCCCAGGCGATCAGCGGCAAGGGGAGGGCGACTGCTGTTGGGCCACGCTGTTGAGCTGTCTGGCCCACGATAGCATGTGCACGGGTGGGGGAGGAAGCAGGCTGCACTGGCCTACTATAGGCTGGCTGTGCTGCCGCGGGCCTAAAGCCAAGAAGCCAAGAAAAAGAAAAAGGAAAAGGTTTTTCTTTTATTCAAATCAGCATTTTGAATTGGATCTACACAAACTTGATTTATAAAGGCCCTAAACACACATAGAGCAAGCAAGAAAAATGTGCAGCAGCATGAATGCAACATTACATGGTTTCTACCTTATATTTCATTTTAGGATTTTTTTATAAATCATTATTATTTGCCTAATAAAGTAAAGCGACTACTTGAACAAATCAATTTAAACTCTACTTTTTGAAAAAGCAAAATTTAGGATGTTATACAAGATCACACAATTGAGCCATGGATAGCAAGTTGAAGTTCAAGCTCTCTACTAGCAACACATTAGATATGCTCATGTCATTGGATATTGCAATCTTACCAAGCCCCTTGACCTTACCTTTATCATTATCACCAAATGTAATACTATCATAACCATTGCTATCATTGGTGCTGATTGATTTGAACATTCTTGCATCACCAGTCATGTGTTGAGTGCATCCACTATCAAGAACCCAATGCTTTCCTCTAGCTTTGTAATTGACCTACAAAAGAAGATCAATTCTTTTTAGGTACCCAAACTTGCTTGGGTCCTTGAAGGTTAGTTACTAAGCTCTTTGGTACCCAAATGGATTTCTTCTTTGAGCCCATCCATGGTGCACCAATGAACTTAGCATTTACACCATTAGCACCCTTAGTAAGCACATAGAAAGAATCAAGCTTAATTGAGGATACATTAGCTTGTGATTTCTTGTTCATGCATTTTTGCTCTATGTGACCAACTTGCTTGCAACTGGTGCAAAACCGACCATTGTTCTTCACAAAACTAGTCTTGTGAGGAGCAAAGGCCACCTTGACTTTCTTGGAGGTATAGCCCAATCCCTCTTTATAGAGAGAAGCTCTTTGGCTACCCAAGCACATAAGCAAAGCGATCCTCACTACCATAGGCTTTGCCTAAGGCGCGAGTGAGCTCATTTACCTCCTTGAGGGTCTCATTCTCAACCATAAGTGAGGCATCACAAGTGAAACCATCACTCATAGGTGAAGTAGAGGTGGATGTGCTAGATGAGCTACAAGAAGGGTTATTGGGAGCAACAATGATAGGTTTATAGAATGATTCGTCAATTATATCACAAGTTAAGCCTACATCATATGTTACAACATGCTCTTTCACATTTTGCTCATCAAGTAGAGAGGAATGAGCTTTTTCAAGATTCTTATGAGCCTTGCCAAGCTTCTCATGGGCTTCCTCTAGCCTCTCATGAGATGCATTGAGCTCATCAAAGGCTTGCTTAAGGGCTTTTAGTTCCTTATGCAAGTCTTTGCATTCCCTTCTCTTAATGTCAAAATGCTCCTTAACATCATCTAACATGTCAAGTAGTTCATCCTTAGTTGGTTCATCATCATTGTCACTTTCACTTTCATTATCATGTTCCTCATCACATCCATCATCACAAGTTTGTACCTTAGTGGCCTTAGCCATGAAGCATGATGCAGTGTCAAAGAGAGAAGGCTTCTCATTGATAGCAATGCTTGCAAGAGCCTTCTTCTTGGTGGTCTTATCATCATCACTTGAGGAAGCATTACTATCCCAAGTGACCACATATGAACCACCCTTCTTCTTCTTGAAAGTCATCTTGTCCTTCTTCTCCTTGTCCTTCTTCTTGCTCTTCTTGTCATCATCATCATTGTCGCTATTGTATGGGCATTGAGCAACAAGATGATCTTTGCTTCCACACTTGAAGCACCTTCTTGACCCTTCCTAGTTCTTGGATGAAGACTTCTTCCTTCTAGCATGATAGCCCTTCTTCACCATGAACTTACCAAATCTCTTCACAAAGAGAGCCATGTTCTCATTATCCATCTCATCAAAGCTCAAATCTTCATCTTCACTTGATGATTCTTGCTTTGCCTTTCCCTTGGATGATGTGGCTTTGAATGCCACACTCTTCTTCTCATCCTTCTTCTCATATTTCTTCTCCTTCTTTTCTTCCTTCTCATCATCATCCCTATATGTGTCATCGGTTATCACATCTCCCGACACATGGTTTGGTGTCATGGTGTCCAAACTACTCCACACTAGAATAGTGACCAATGTGCCAAATCACGAAGGTAAGCATCTTAAGAACTTGTGGGAGAAGTCCTTGTCCTTCACTTCTTCTCCAAGTTCTTTGAGATCATTGACAAGCACTTGAAGCCTATGGAACTTCTCCGGTACACTCTCATCATCCTTCATCTTGAAGCTTGCAAACTTCTTCTTAAGAATGTATGCCTTTGCACCCTTCAAGGCTTGAGTGCCCTCAAATGAATGTTCCAACTTCTTCCATGCATCTTGAGCCATCTCAACGTTCTTGATTTGCTCAAATGTTCTTTCATCCAAAGCATCATGAATGGCACTAAGAGCAATGTCATTGTTTTGGAGTAGCACTTCTTCGGCGATGGTGGGAGCTTCAGCATTGGCTACCTCAATCTTGGTCTCCACCACCTTCCATGCCTTTCTATTGATTGACTTGATGTATGTTGTCATTTTCACCTTCCAGTAAGGATAATTGGAGCCATCAAATTGGGGTGGCTTCTTGGTGTTGTTGATTTGAGCCATTTTGACACCAAAGGTTGTTAAGCCTCCAATCACGGTGACCATGGCTCCGATACCACTTGAAAGGTCCTAATGGATAAAGGAGGGTGAATACCTATAAAAATTTCTACAACAACACTAAACAATGTGGTTAGTCAAATATGAGGCGAAGCAATTTTGCGCTAGCCTACTAAAAATGCAAGCTGCCTATCATAATTCTAGTTACTATAGTCTCTAAGCACACAAAGGGCTAAGTCACTACCACTAAGTTAGTGAGCTATCAAAAACTAATTAAAGAGCCTCACTAATTACTAGACCCGACACAAGCTAGCTCTCAAAACTAATTACACTAAAGAGCTTAGGTACACTAGAAATGTAAGTACAAGAGCAAGGTAGTGAAGTTCTACTACCATGTGAAAGGTCCTTGTTTGGTTTTGGTAATTGTGTGACAACCTAGGTGTCCTAATTGTGTTTAATATAAAATACAAAGGTGATTAGTCCATAGGTACATATGTGTGAGCAACATATGCCATAGAGGTAAAAATGGCTCGAAGATATTGCAAAGCTCACACATGTGATGAAGGTGCTCATTGCATATGAAACATGATATTGAGTCATGTGACCAAGGTGGAGAAGATCAAGACAAGGCTTGGCTTGATGGACCGGTTGCAAGCGTGAAGGGCAAGTTGGAGGTTTTGGAGAGATGGACCATGTGGCGGTGAAGCTTGAGCAAGACTTGGTGCCGATGGACGAAGGCAACGGTGAAAAGCAAGTGAGGTCAAGATCGATGAACCAATGAGGTCACATGATGATATGAAGTGGATCATATCATTTGGTGATTGATTGGTGCATGTGTTGCATCAACGATGGAGGAGATGGAATAGAATGCGCAAGGCAAAGGTATAACCTAGGGCATTTTATTTCACCGGTCATAGGAGTGTAGAGAAGTTGATCACCGGGTTTAGGATAGATGGCCATACTATTAAGAGGAGCAAACTTGTTTACATATCAGTCATCTAGTGCCACTTGAGTGATCTAATTTTGCATCATTGCTAGGATCGAGTGGTGTGGCAAGTTGAGTGGCTAACTCCTTAAAAATGATTGCAAAAATGCTAACACACATACACATGGTGGTGTACACTTGGTGGTGTTGGCACATTTGCAAAGGAGAAAGAAGTTGGAGTTGAAGCAGATCAACTCGGTGAAGAAACTAAGGCGAAACAGGTCACTAGAGGTGACCGGATGCTAGCCTTGGGAGGACTAGCATGTCCGAATGGTTGGTGGTGCTCTCAGTCTACCTCTACAGCATGACTAGATGCTGGGTCACTTTGTGACCTGACGCGCGGTGGCTGCGTTCGGTCTCACTGACATGGCGGTAAGTGGTGCTCGGGCAGCAGTGCTGTGAGGAACGAACGCTAGGGCGCATCAGGTCACCCTAGACCTGACATGTCCAGTCATGTTTTAGCCCCCTCAAGAACTCTCTGTTCATGACCAGACTTGGTGGCTCGTGTGTTAGGTCATATCGTGGTGGGTGCATCCGATCGTGCAGAGCTGTGGCATGGAGAGGATCGGAGTCAAACACCTGCATGTCTGGTCTTGGGGTAGTGGTGCATCTGGTTGTTCTTTCTGACCATTGGCGCACATGCTAGCCATTGGAGATCGACGCTCGGCATTTGATGGAGGCGACACGTGACCGCATCCGGATGATCGGACTCTATCGGGTGCGTCCAGTCATTATGACTGGCGGTCCGGTCTTGTCGAAAAATGCCTAGTGAAGGGGTAACGGCTATTTTAGCCCTTGGGTTATAAATAGAAGTGTTGGCTGGCCTTGGGCTGGTAGCTGAGCACCCTTAAGCCTTGGTGCCTTGTGCAGGTGTGCTTGGGAGCCCTCTAACTCACTTGTGCTAGCAAGAGTGTGATTCGATTGTGAGTGAGTGTGATTCTAGTGCGTTGCATCGTGAGGTTGCATCGAGTAGCACTAGGTGATCGAGTTGCAAGCTGGTGGTGCTTGTTACTCTTGGAGGTTGCCACCTCCTAGACATTTTGGTGGCTTGTGACTCCGTTGAAGCACGCGAGAAGATTGTGTGGTGCTCCAGAGGAGGATTTGTGAGGGGGATTGTGCTCACCCCATGGGGATCACAAAGAGCAACTCTAATCGAGCGGGTCATTGAGCTACCCTCACTTAGCTTGTGAGGTTCTTGCGGTGTCCAATATGTGGATGAGGTTCGTGCAACACCTCTTAGCCGTCGAATCACCAAGTGAGCGGTCGACACAACGGGGATGTAGCTTGGTGGCAACCAAGTGAACCATGGGAGAAAATCATCGTGTCAACCTTGTCTTCCCATTGGTTTGCATCCCCGTTACACAAGCTTGTATTTACTTTCACATACATTGTGCTTGTGTCAACCAATCTTGTATTTATTGAGCATTGCTAGTAAGCTTAGAAGCTTTGTGCTTTTGCTACTAGCATGTGTAGGAGCTCCCCGGTGCTTGAAGTACTAGTGGCATAGGTTTGTGTGACCTTGCTCCTAGAATTGGTGTGGTGAGCTCTAGCTAGCCCGGCACCTTTGTTGCCTAATTAGGATCTTTATAAGGTGCTTGAGAACTTAGAAAGAGGGATGTAGCCTTGGCTAGACCGATAGTTTTAATTTCACATTTGTTTCGGTTAGCCGGTGCAATTAATTTTAGAAAGGACTATTCACCCCCTCTAGTCCGCCATCTCGACCCTACATGTGGTATCAGAGCTTAGTCTCTCATTTGTGGTCTTCACTGACTAGAGAGGATGGCAAACTACAGGCTAGATGTTGAGTGTCCACACATATTTGATGACACACACTTTGCACGTTGGAGAAATTGGATGACTTATAATTTTAAGTTTATTTCTCCTCAAATGTGTTGGATCATAGATGTGGGCTTTTCTCATGTGATTGATAGAAAGGATGCAACTCAAGCGTAAAAGAAATGCCTACATCTCGATTGCCAAGCTACTAATATTTTCTATCAATCTATGAAAGATAACATATTTGGTGAGATCATGGATATGAAGTCCACCCATGAGATTTGGATTTATCTCAATAAGAAATACAGGGCGGTCTTTGATGATGATCACAAGGAGGAGGCACATGAGGATGTTGAGCATTGCCACAATTCGGTGATTGTGGAAGATTGCTCCACCTCATGGTCAAGTGATGATGATGATGATCATGCCACAAGATCACTTGACAAGGTTGATGATGATGCCACAAGTGATACAACCGATGATGATACTCCATGCACACTTGATGGTGATGATGATGGTTCATGCTCTGGATATGAGAGTGATGCTTCTACAAGCTCTCCAACATCACCACATTGCTTCATGTCACATGGTGACACAAAGGTATCTATTGGTGGTGTGATTGTTGATTATGATGATCCAAATTTTGAGCTTGTATGCATACTCACTAAGGCTTTAAGAAATGAGATGGCAAAAATAAGTAAATTGGAAAATAAAAACTCATTTCTAAAGAACACATGTGAACAACAAAAGCATCTACTTTCTGTTACTACTTGTTCACATGAAGAGATAAAATTGGCTCATGAGGAACTTAGTGTTGCTCATGATAACTTGGTACAAGACCATGCTTTTCTCACTAAGGAACTTTCCAATGAAAAGACTAAAACTAGTGAGAGCTCATCACTTGGGTCAAATGATCAATCACATAATGTTGCTAACCCATGTGATGTAGGCAAGAAGCATGTATCCACCTCTTGTGATGATTTATTAGATATGACATGTTCTTCACATATAGATGCTTGTTCTTCTTCTATGTCTTATGAGACTAACCTTTTGAAGGAGAACAATGAGCTCAAAAAGGAAGTGAAGAATTTGAGCAACAAGCTAGAGAGGTGCTACAACTCAAAAGTCACCTTTGAGCATTTGATGAAGACTCAAAGAAACTTTGGTGACAAGAGTGGCCTTGGCTTCAAGAAGAAGATGACAAAGGGCAAAAGAAAAAGAGAAAAGAAGATGAAGAAGGAAGCATGTGAGAAGCTTTCTCATTTCACATACTATTAATGCCATGAAGTGGGTCATCTTCATGATCAATGCCCTAACATTGAGAAGCTCAAGAAGATGAAGGAAGAAGATAGGCTCAAGCATGTCAAGTGCTTCAAGTGCCGCACTTGGGGTCACCTCACCTCAATGTGCCCAACCAAGCAATTGGTGAAGCAACAAGTAGAGCCTCAACCAAAGCCACAAGTTGAGCAAGAGAAGACACCCCAAGAGCAAGTCAAGATCAACCATGATGGTGGTGACTTGATGATGGAGAAGAGAACAAGAAGGGGTGGAAGAGCAAGGCATCCAATGCAAATCCAAGATGTCAAGATGATGAGCAAGAACCAAGACAAGAAAAGAGATTTGGCTCACATCAAGTGCTTCAAGTGTGGAGACATAGGACACTTTGCCTTGGGGTGTCCTACCAAGCTTGAGAAGAATGATCAAGCAACTCATGAGAGGCAAGGCAATGAGAAGCAACACATAAGCAAGGAAGCAAAGACTCAATTCAAGAGAAGTTGCTACTTATGCCGGGAAAGGGGACACATAGCACATTCATGTCCCCTAGGTAACACTCCTAAGCCCATTTCAATTAATGGCAATTCTATGCTTAGGAAGGATGGCAATGGTACCTCATTGGTTGCCATTGCAAAATATCCCGCTATTCATACTAAGTGTCGGTGTTTCGTACGAGCACCAGCAAGTAAATTTATAGTAATGCGCGTTAGGCTCGGATGGTGCGCTAAAGGACACAAGATTTATACTGGTTCGGGCCGAATGTCCCTACATCTAGTTTGTTGCTGGTCGTGTTATTAGCACCGTGAACGGTCTATAGTAAGGGGTACAAACGATCGAGAGAGGGACTGGTCCCAAGTCTCTGATGGAAGGGTTGAAAGGAGGTCAAGAGCTTCGTAGCAACTTGATTGTGTGTATGTGTGTCTTCCTGTTCAGTTCAAAGTCTATCCCCTTTTGATGGAGGAAGCGCATCCCCTTTTATAGAGGAAGGGGCTGGCTTTTACAAGGGTGAGGGTTTAGGATGTATACTCTACTTAGTCTTATGGCTCACGTCTACCTGGCTTCGTTCTTCATTCTAATGAGTACGAATACTATTGATGTCTCTGTAGAATGTCAGGTTGATTACAGAATGCTGCCCTGCGCAGGGTGTGGGCTGTAGTACAGTGGTTTTGACTTATTGGCCTCTCCCAGCCTTGCTTCGCATGCCTTCTGGTTCCTATGAGTCTTCGTCGGAGGGATGAGGGGTCAGGGTTTGGAGCGACACCGTGGTCAAGGCCTTCTGACTTGGCGGACCTGAGGGGTCAAGAAGCGGGTGCCGCTCCCTCAGGTCCATAGCGTGGTGATGGAATGTCCGTCGTGCGTGGAGATAGTAAATCCTTTTCTAGAGCATAGCGATTGTCATATATCTTCGTCGGGTTTCATGTCCCAGGGCTAAAGGCGGAGCCTACAACTCTACAGGGTGAGGAGCACGCACCTATACAACCTTTCGGGCTCTGCGGCGCCCGGAAGGGTCTAAAGCACCTATCCCGTCATCCCCTAGCAGTACTTTTCCTGCCAGGGCACAGGGTATGGTCCTTGGAGCCACGGTTGACCCAAACGTCTTGTCCTGCTCTGTACCTATCATCTTGAGGGAACGGGGAGAAGTTGTCAGGTAAGATGAATCTGGTCTTCAGATATGGAGCAGGGTGAGGCTCGTTCCTTGCCGTCGGGTGAAACGAAGACCAATCCCTATCTCTAGGGCGAGACCGTCCCTGCCCCTCCGGGGTTAGGCGAGGCGGAATCTATCCCTTAGCCCTTGGGCGAGACCAAGCCCGCCCTAAAGGCGTCGGGCAAGACGGAGACTAGCCCTGAGCCCTCGGGTGAGGCAGAGCCACCTCAAAGGCGTCAGGTGAGACGGAGTCTAGCCCTGAGCCCTCGAGCGAGGCCGAGCCACCTCAAAGGCATCGGGCGAGACGGAGACTAACCCTGAGCCCTCGGGCAAGGCAGATGTAACATCCCTGATGTTATAAAGTACTTAAAAGGTGATCATGTCATCATTATGCATAATCATCATGTATCAACTCATGAATGCATTTCATGTTTAATTTATAGCATGTAAATGTTGTTATGAAGTGTGTTACATGTTACATGAAATAATAGTGATTAAGAAACTTGTGAATTCTATTAAACAATTCAAATTCTTCCTTAGTAAAAGTTTAATAATTTTTGTTGCAATGCTTGGTGTGAATATTGTTTTATGATATGTGTTGACTTGTATGGATGAATCAATTTCAAAACATTTGTGTTGAATTGGATTTCCGAAAACCCGAATTTCTAGCTTTTAAAGTTTACCCTGGAAAACCCATTTCAAAATCTAAGCACATTTTGGGGTTGAGCCTAAAAGCAAAAGTGTAGAGCTTGTCGAGTTGTACAAAGTTGGTTTTTGGAGTTTTCAAAGTTGTTTTATGAAATTTGAAGTAATTTGAAAAGGCGAGGTTCTTTAAATGTCCCATTTTTTAATTCAAATTTGCATTTCAAAATGTAGACCGAATTAGGGGTTGGTTATAAAAGCAAAGTTGTAGAACTTTAAATTTTGAACAACTTTTATTTTTGGAGATTTTTGAGTTACCATGCAATTTTGGGAGTAATTTGAAGATTTTGGCGAATGGCAATTCTGTAATTTTGATGAACAGTAACCGCGGCCGTCGCCGTGGCTGCCTTTGGCTCCGTGCTGGCTTGGAGAAGCTGCTATGTGTCATCTTCGTGTCCGTGGTCGAGCTTTAAAGCCAAACGCCGACACCGCCTCTCTATTTTTCTCTCTCAGCTCAGAACCCGCCGCCGGCCGAGCTTTCTTTGCCGGTGAAATTCATCGCCGATGATCAACCATCACCCAATAGCTCGCTCACCCAGCTTCACTTGCTCCTTGCGACGCTCCTTCACCCTTATATGCTACTGCTTCCGGCTAAATTGCCCGAGCGTTTGATTTTCGTCGCGGCCGAGCTGCCATGGCCACCGAGCTCCACCTCTCC